>NW_024395824.1:19523943-19596845 GCF_016617805.1 Bactrocera tryoni | reverse complement strand
ACGGCTTATTAGGGTGTTCATCGTACTTCGACTATTTTACAAATACGGTTATTGTTTGGACTATTTTATTTATTTTGAATATGGGGGAAAATATTTAGTATATGAGATTTATTCTTCTCTGTCATTATGCTTCTTCGCGTATTTAGATAATTTTCTTCCTGCCTTGTTTACCGCATTACCTTTTCAGTAAAATTCCAATACTCCATTCGGACAACATGACCCAGCCTGTGTAGCCGCTGTCTTTTAATTCGCTGAACTATGTCGATGTCGTCGTATATCTCGTACAGCTCATCGTTTCATCGAATGCGGTATTCGCCGTGGCGACGCGAAAAGGACCATAAATCTTTCGCAGAACTTTTCTCTCGAAAACTCGCAACGTCGACTCATCCGTTGTTGACATCGTCCAAGACTCTGCACCATATAGCAGGACGGGAATTATGAGTGACTTATAGAGTTTGGTTTTTGTTTGTCGAGAGAGGACTTTGCTTCTCAATTGCCTACTCAGTCCGAAGTAGCACCTGTTGGCAAGAGTTATGCTGTGTTGGATTTCTGGGCTGACATTGTTGGTGGTGCTTACGCTGGTTCCAAGATAGACGAAATTATCTACGACTTCAAAGTTATGACTGTCAACAGTGACGTGAGTGCCAAGTCGTGAGTGCGACGACTGTTTGTTTGATGACAGGAGATATTTCGTTTTGCCCTCGTTCAATGCCAGACCCATTTTCCGTGCTTCCTTGTCCAGCCTGGAGAAAGCAGAACTAACGGCGCGGGTGTTGAGGCCGATGATATCAATATCACCGGCATACGCCAGCAGCTGTACACTCTTATAGAAGATGGTACCTTCTCTATTTAGTTCTGCGGCTCGAACTATTTTCTCCAAAAGCAGGTTGAAAAAGTCGCACGATAGGGAATCGCCTTGTCTGAAACCTCGTTTGGTATCAAACGGCTCGGAGAGGTCCTTCCCGATCCTGACGGAGCTTTTGGTGTTACTCAACGTCAGTTTACACAGCCGTATTAGTTTTGCGGGGATACCAAATTCAGACATCGCGGCATAAAGGCGGCTCCTTTCGGTGCTGTCGAAAGCAGCTTTGAAATCGACGAAGAGGTGGTGTGTGTCGATTCTCCTTTCACGGGTCTTTTCCAAGATTTGGCGCATGGTGAATATCTGGTCGGTTGTTGATTTTCCAGGTCTGAAGCCACACTGATAAGGTCCAATCAGTTTGTTGACGGTGGGCTATAATCTTTCACACAATACGTTCGATAGAACCTTATATGCGATGTTGAGGAGACTAATCCCACGGTAGTTGGCGCAGATTGTGGGGTCACCTTTCTTATGGATTGGGCATAGCAAACTTAAATTCCATTCGTTGGGCATGCTTTCGTCCGACCATATTTTACAAAGAAGCTGATGCATGCTCCTTATCAGTTCTTTGCCGCCGTGTTTGAATAGCTCGGCCGGCAATCCGTCGGCCCCAGCCGCTTTGTTGTTCTTCAGGCGGGTAATTGCTATTCGAACTTCTTCATGGTCGGGCAATGGAACGTCTGCTCCATCGTCATCGATTGAGGAATCGGGTTCGCCTTCTCCTGGCGTTGTGCATTCACTGCCATTCAGCAGGCTGGAAAAATGTTCCCTCCATAATTTAAGTATGCTCCGGTCTTGAAACCTTCTGTCAGCCGCCGCATTTTTTCGTAGAGTTTTCGAGCATTTCCCCTGTCGGCCAGCTTATCAGGCTCTTCATACTCACGCATTTCGGCCTCTTTCTTCTTCTGTCTACAAATGCGTCTCGCTTTCCTCTTCAACTCTCGGTATTTATCCCATCCCGCACGTGTAGTGGTCGATCGTAACGTTGCGAGGTAGGCAGCCTGTTTTCTCTCCGCTGCGACACGGCACTCCTCGTCGTACCAGCTGTTCTTTTGCACTTTCCGAAAACCAATGGTTTCGGTTGCAGCTGTACGTAAGGAATTTGAAATGCCGTTCCACAGTTCCCTTATACCGAGTTGTTGACGAGTGCTCTCAGAGAGCAGGAGTGCAAGCCGAGTAGAAAATCGTTCGGCTGTCTGTTGTGATTGCAGCTTCTCGACGTCGAACCTTCCTTGTGTTTGTTGGCTTGCGTGTTTTGCTGCACAGAGGCGAGTGCGAATCTTGGCTGCAACAAGATAGTGGTCCGAGTCGATGTTAGGACCTCGGAGGCACACGCACATCTAAAACACTGGAGACGTGTCTTCCGTCTATCACAACATGATCGATCTGGTTGGTAGTTTTTCGATCCGGAGACAGCCAGGTAACTTGATGAATCTTTTTTATGCTGGAATCTAGTACTACAGATAACCATATTTCGGGCCCCGGCGAAGACGATCAGCCTCAACCCATTTGGGGATGTTTCGTCGTGGGGCTGAATTTACCGACCGTAGTGCCAAAGATACCTTCTTTGCCCACCCTGGCGTTAAAGTCGCCAAGCACGATTTTGACATCGTGGCGGGGGCAGCTTCATAAGTGCGCTCCAAGCACTCATAAAGGCATCTTTGGTCACATCGTCCTTCTCTTCCGTCGGGGCGTGGGCGCAAATCAGCGATATGTTGAAGAACCTCGCTTTGATGCGGATTGTGGCTAGACGTTCATTCACCGGAGTGAATGATAGTACTCGGCGACGGAGTCTCTCTCCCACCACGAATCCTACACCAAACTTGCGCTCCTTTATATGGCCACGGTAGTAAATGTCACAAGGACCTACTCGTCTCTGTCCTTGTCCCGTCCATCGCATTTCTTGGACGGCGGTGATGTCAGCCTTTATTTTTGCGAGGACATCAACCAGCTGGGCAGCGGCACCTTCCCAATTAAGAGTCCGGACATTCCAGGTGCATGCCCTTAAATCGTAGTCCTTATTCCGTTTGCCATGGTCGTCATCAAAAGGGGGGTCTCTCATCCGAGGCTGTTTTAACGTTTTCATTGGTATTGTTTTTTACGTGGCGGGTCCCAAGCCCAGCGCACAACCCTTGTAGGGAAAGTTTCGCCTTCTCACTTTAGCTCGCCTTCGAACGGATGTTCATAGGCTACCCAGAGGATACTTGGTCAAAGACGGGAAGTAGTGAGCTGCTTGAGCCATGTGTAAAAGAATCGTTTCTGGCCACTCCCAAGCGAATGGCGATCAGAGAACTTTCCTCACTTGCGTGAACTTCTACACATGACTCCATCCATTGTTTTACTATTGTTTTATCTTTAGGGAAATGGAAAAATCTCCATTTCGTTGCACAATTTTTACTATTATTATTATTGCACCCGAACACTGCGCAACGCATTTTAAATAATATAAAATTTCACAATTAAGACAACACTTGAAAACACAATCGAATTCACTTTCAAAAGCGCGGGCGAATAATAAGTCAACCGTGACGTCAGCAAGAACAGCTGACTGAAAGCAAACGTGCGCATTGCGCAATCTTGTTTCTATCATTCTTGGTTAAGGGGAGTATTTCATAACTTAGGCTGTGTGCCAAATGGTAGAAAAATTAAAAATCTGAAAGTTGGAAGTCAAAATGTGACATATTTCAGAAATGACAACTTATAAATTTGAATTCAGATAACCAATCAAGAAGACTATAATTTATGTTCATATTTATTTCATTCATGGAGGATGGAGTCATGTGTAGAAGTTCACGCAAGTGAGGAAAGTTCTCTGATCGCCATTCACTTGGGAGTGGCCAGAAACGATTCTTTTACACATGGCTCAAGCAGCTCACTACTTCCGGTCTTTGACCAAGTATCCTCTGGGTAGCCTAAGAACATCCGTTTGAAGGCGAGCTATAATGAGAAGGCGAAACATCCCCTGCATAGGGTTGTGCGCTGGGCTTGGGACCCGCCATGTAAAAACACAATCCAAGGAAAAACCAACAACAGACTCGGATAAGTGACCCCCTTATAATAACGACCATGGCAAACGAAATAAGGACTACGAATTGAGGGCATGCACCTGGAATGTCCGGTCCCTTTATTGGGAAGGTGCCGCTGCCCAGCTGGTTCATGTTCTCGTAAAAACAAAGGCTGACATCACCGCCGTCCAAGAAATGCGATGGACGGGACAAGGACAGAGACGAGTAGGTCCTTGTGACATTTACTACCGTGGCCATATAAAGGAGCGCAAGTTTGGTGTAGGATTCGTGGTGGGAGAGAGACTCCGTCGCCGAGTACTATCATTCACTGCGGTGAATGAACGTCTAGCCACAATCCGCATCGAAGCGAGGTTCATCAACATATCGCTGATTTGCGCCCACGCCCCGACGGAAGAGAAGGACGATGTGACCAAAGATGCCTTTTATGAGTGCTTGGAGCGCACTTATGAAGGCTGCCCCCGCCACGATGTCAAAATCGTACTTGGCGACTTTAACGCCAGGCTGCGCAAAGAAGGTATCTTTGGCACTACGGTCGGTAAATTCAGCCCCCACGACGAAACATCCCCAATTGGATTGAGGCTGATTGTCTTCGCCGGGGCCCGAAATATGTGTAGTACTAGATTCCAGCATAAAAAGATTCATCAAGCTACCTGGCTGTGTCCGGATCGAAAAACTACCAACCAGTTCGATCATGTTGTGATAGACGGAAGACACGTCTCCAGTGTTTTAGATGTGCCTGCGCTCCGAGGTCCTAACATCGACTCGGACCACTATCTTGTTGCAGCTAAGATTCGCATCCGCCTCAGTGCAGCAAAAAAAGCACGTCACCAAACACAAGGAAGGTTCGACGTCGAGAAGTTGCAATCACAAGAGACAGCCGAACGATTTTCTACTCGGCTTGCACTCCTGCTCTCTGAGAGCACTCGTCAACAACTCGGTACAAGGGAACTGTGGGACGGCATTTCAAACTCCTTACGTACAGCTGCAACCGAAACCATTGGTTTTCGGAAAGTGCAAAAGAACAGCTGGTACGACGAGGAGTGCCGTGTCGCAGCGGAGAGAAAACAGACTGCCTACCTCGCAACGATACGATCGACCACTACACGTGCGGTATTGGATAGATACCGAGAGTTGAAGAGGGAAGCGAGACGCATTTGTAGACAGAAGAAGAAAGAGGCCGAAATGCGTGAGTACGAAGCTGGCCGACAGGGGTAATGCTCGAAAGTTCTACGAAAAAATGCGGCGGCTTACAGAAGGTTTCAAGACGGAGCATACTCTTGTAGAACCCCCAAAGGTGATCTAGTCACTGATGCCCAGAGCATACTTAAATTATGGAAGGAACACTTCTCCAGCCTGCTGAATGGCAGTGAACGCACAACACCAGGAGAAGGAGAACCCGATTCCCCAATCAATGACGATGGAACGAACGATGGATGCCCGCCTGAAGAACAACAAAGCGGCAGGGGCCGACGGATTGCCGGCCGAGCTATTCAAACACGGCGGCGAAGAACTGATAAGGAGCATGTATCAGCTTCTTTGTAAAATATGGTCGGACGAAAGCATGCCGAGCGATTGGAATTTAAGTGTGCTATGCCCAATCCATACAAAAGGAGACCCTACAATCTGCACCAACTACCGTGGGATTAGCCTCCTGAACATCGCATATAAGGTTCTATGGAGCGTATTGTGTGAAAGATTAAAGCCCATCGTCAACAAACTGATTGGACCTTATCAGTGTGGCCTTAGACCTGGCAAATCAACAACCGATCAGATATTCACCATGCGCCAAATCTTGGAAAAGACCCGTGAAAGGAGAATCGACACACAACACCTCTTCGTCGATTTCATAGCTGCTTTCGACAGCACGAAAAGGAGCTGCCTTTATGCCGCGATATCTGAATTTGGTATCCCCTCAAAACTAATACGGCTGTGTAAGCTGACGTTGAGCAACACCAAAAGCTCCGTCAGAATCGGGAAGGACCTCTCCAAGCCGTTTGATACCAAGCGAGGTTTCAGACAAGGCGATTCCCTATCGTGAGACTTTTTCAACCTGCTTTTGGAGAAAATAGTTCGAGCTGTAGAACTAAATAGAGAAGGTACCATCTTCTATAAGAGTGTACAGCTGCTGGCGTATGCCGATGATATTGACAACAGGTGTTACTTCGGACTGAGTAGGCAATTGAGAAGCAAGGTCCTCTCTCGACCAAAACCAAACTCTATAAGTCACTCATAATTCCCGTCCTGCTATATGGTGCAGAGTCTTGGATGATGTCAACAATGGATGAGTCGACGTTGCGAGTTTTCGAGAGAAAAGTTCTGCGAAAGATTTATGGTCCTTTGCGCATTGGCCACGGCGAATACCGCATTCGATGGAACGATGAGCTGTACGAGATTTACGACGACATCGACATAGTTCAGCGAATTAAAAGACAGCGGCTACGCTGGCTAGGTCATGTTGTCCGGATGGACGAAAACTCTCCAGCTCTGAAAGTATTCGACGCAGTACCCGCCGGGGGAAACAGAGGAAGAGGAAGACCTCCCCTCCGTTGGAAGGACCAAGTGGAGAAGGACCTGGCTTCGCTTGGAATATCCAATTGGCGCCACGTAGCGAAACGAAGAAACGACTGGCGCGCTGTTGTTAACTCGGCTATAATCGCGTAAGTGGTGTCTACGCCAATTAAGAAGAAAACAATGGATTCATTTTTGTCGTCGTACGGACAAAATTAATGTTAAAAATGCATGCATTTGTGAAGTGCACTTCGCGCCAGACGCCCTTCGAAAGAAACTTGCAGTTTCAAATGGGTAATTATAGCATTTTGGTTACAATAATTTTACTTTTATATCCAAACACTCTTGCAGGTTTAAGTTCGCGGAATCCAACCAAGTTGCTACCTAGCGCTATTCCCACGTTAACCACTGCTCCTGCAGAGGCTAATGAACGTCAGAAAAGGATGGAGTCCCGTTCCAAAAAAGAGATGTTAACAACAATGTTGAAGAATACCGCCCCTGTTCAAGTAATTCAAGAAGACGAGGTTGGAGAAGCACCTCAAACTGCAGGAGAGGAGGTCATCGATGAGAAAGACGAGAAAATACTGCATTTGGAAATAGAAATGTCAGTCCTTATTGATATTGATGAAGTGTCTTTTTCTTACATAAGTACATATGTGTATTTCTTATTCTTTTTAGACAAAGGGTGATTAGTGTTGTTAGAACTTTGAATAAGTGCAAAAACGAGCAGTCAGCAGAAATTAAACGCCTTAGGATTTCCATTAAAACCTCGGAATACCACAGTAATGAATTGGAGCAAAAACTTAGCTGCATTTTCACCAGCGGCCAGGTTAGTGCCCAAATTCTAAAAAGTATGTTGCAAAATATATGTATGTATTAAAGTTCATTACATATACATAAATTGAAAAATTAAGGGATTTGCATACTAACCACTGTTTCTTATCCTAATTATAATAATAATCTTAACAAACAATTTATTTATGTTTATTATATTTTTCCAGGTAATATTTTTCAACGTGTTGACCTAAATTCCACTGACCCAATTGAAAAAAATGATGACTTGGAGATTCTCAACAACGACGGACTTGAGAATTTGGCAGGGTACATCTGCCACAAACTCGGTAAAGACAACCCCGAAATTTGTGGCAACTCAGAAAATTGTTCGTCTTATACTGGGTTGGATCACCTTTCTGAAGGAGGACTCTCAAAACCAACAGATATGCTAATGGAGCATATGAGAGCCTGGCAAGCAGTATTTGACGACGTAAATGGTACTGATTTGCATATATGTACAAATTACGTCCAGAAGCACTTAGATTTAAGTAATTTTGTAAATTGTAGCTCGAAAGTAAAAGGATTGTTTTTCAGAGCTAGAATGTAATTTGGGATTCGTTCCTTAAATAAAAACTTAATTGAACATATGTATAGCAAAAAAAGAATATTAAATAAGACAATAAATTGATAATTGGTCACAAAATATTCAATGTTTTTATTTGCAGAAATGTACATATGTATGTATATAGTTGAAACAAACACAGCATAGAGACAAAATTCAATAATACAAAGAAACTGCAATGAAATGAATATGTAAGTAAATGTTCACTATAAAATACTCACTTATGTTGATATCTCTTATTAATATTCACTTATATTGATGTTAACTTTTGATGATATTCATGTTTTTGTATGCCTGTGTGGCAGCTGATGCACCACATTTATATAAAATTACAGATTATTTATTAAGATAACTCAAAAGACTTCTTCACTTGTTGGCGTCTGTACAAGAAGTGACGCTTCTTAAAAACTAAAAGCTTAGAATTCAGTTGAAACTGTAAATTTCCAAGAAGAATATAAAGAGAATGAAATAATAGAATAACTGACAAACAGTGCTGCCAGATGTGGTACGACTTGTCTGAGTGCCCACAGTACTCCCCCTCAAATAAAGTCCTGCTAGACTTATTTAAGGTTCAGTTCCTTTACTAGGTCCTAGTCCGGGTGCTTGGTGCAGTTAGGCTGGTTGATGTATGTAGCGAATTCATTTGCTTGGTGAGAGTACGGCTGTGCGGCGTACTGTTGTCACTGGCCAATTGGTATGGTTAAGTAGTTGTTGCGAATTTATTTGCTCGGTGAGAGTACGGCTGTGCGGCGTACTATTGTCAATTGGTATGGTTAAGTGGTTGTTGTGCAGTTCTCGGTTAGGGCTATGACGGTTGCATAGGAGCCTAAACGTGCGAGACTGAGTTGAGCGCCTTAACTCCGTAGGTTCCGACTTTGCTACCGTTTGCAGCTTGCAGTCGAAAAGAAGTTACTATTTTTAGTTTACGAGAAAGCGGAGTTGCCGAAATCCGTGCCATTGTCGACGAGGAAATTCGTATTCGATGTGCGGTCGTAAATGAATAGTTGGCGATGGGTTACCATTGTTGGTAGTGCGAAATGTAGGGTGCCGAGGCGTAACGTGGCGGCCGGTTGGCAACCTGGGCGGGGGCTGATTGTGGCGTTGTGCACTTGATAGTGTTGCATGTAACGTGGAGGCGGCGACTGATGCAAAGTGCGTTGAGCCGTATTCACTGCAGATGAAGCGATACATTGTGGACTCTAAATGATGTCGATCATATGTACCGTTGACATGTGCTGCAGTGTTTGTAGCGTCATTTTTGGTTGTGCGTGTTGCATGATGACGGCTTGTAGTGCCTGCGACAATTGGTATGTGGTCGGAGGTTGTGATATTGGTTGATGATGAGGTTGGTAGATAAGCGGTACTGTACTTATGTGCGCTGCTCCAGCGACAAGTCCTGTTGAAAAGATAGTGATTTAAGTTTAATATAGGTGATGTTGAAATGGCAACTGCAGTTGTAGCGTCCGTTGTTGCTGTTGCTGCGCTGTTGCTGTTGCACCTGCGATTGCAGTTGCATTTGTACGTGCGGATTTTGCTGTTGTTGATGGTTGTGGCCATGTTGTTGCGCTGAACCAGTCAAATTCGGCTGATACAAATCGCTGGCGTTAGTGTAGTAGGTCGTGGCACCATCGCCGGCGGCTGGCGCCTCTATGATGGCTGGCGAGAGGCCCGTAAGGTCGGTGTTGGATGCCCATTGGATATCTTGTCCGCTGCCGAGGCCGTAGGCGTACAGGTGGCGTATTGCGTTGGCCGTTTGCGCCAGTTACAGTTGCGCGGCCTCGTAGGCGCAACTGGGCGGCTAGGTGATGTAGTGTTGTTACACTGTAGTTGTTCCAGTTACGGTGTGCTGTTCAATTGTAGGGGTCACCAATTATGTGGCGAATGATACACCACATTTATATAAAATTACAGATTATTTATTAAGATAACTCAAAAGACTTCTTCACTTGTTGGCGTGAAAAGCTTAGAATTCAGTTGAAACTGTAAATTTCCAGGAAGAATATAAAGAAAATGAAATAATAGAATAACTGACAAACAGTGCTGCCAGATGTGGTACGACTTGTCTGAGTGCCCACACCTGCAATACAAAAGTTTTTTTATTGCAAAGAAAAACAAACAACTGAAAATCAGCTGATTGTACGTTGGTCAACCGTGAAGTGCTGAACACATAGAGCGCGACAGACTGCAAACTACATCTGTCAAATATTAAAATACACACGTTCTTATGGACACTGTTATTTTGACAGCTGCGCGACTACACGACTGCAAGCCGACAGTTGTCGCTCTCGCTAACTTCAACATATTCCTATATTTGACAACGGCAGTAGGACGTCTACGTTGACAATAGAATGGAAGATAGAAATAGAAGGTAGAATGGTGATGCCACTAATGAGTAAACTGTAAAATTATTCAAAGCTCTAACAAACTTGGCGTTATTTTACAAATAAAAGCATATAATAGCTCTATTATATCATTAGTAATAACAACTGATAATTTAAAACAAATATACCTATTTACTTATTTTTCGCATACAAATTTTCACTTTGAACAAAATATTAAAATTTCAGTGAAGTGCAAGGTATAAGTATGGCCACAGCGAAATTGTGTACATACAAAATGGACAACTGCGTTGTCTTGTGTACATGGCGGCCATTGTGTTGTTGCTGCTTCTCACAAATGTACATGTAGTAAGATGCACAACGACGTTTTCAGTTCACTGTCGTGCTGCTGCTGCCTGTCGCACTCTATGTGTTCAGCACTTGACGTAGATGCGCAGAGCGAACAAAATTTGAACTCGTAATTGCGCAATCTTGTTTCTATCATTCTTGCCCCTTAACTTGGTTACCTTTCATCACGGGGCATCTCGACAGGATACAATTTATGGTATACTAACTGTATTGCCGTGTCTGTTGCCTGTGGAGACTCCCTATTGCTTATGGAAAGCAATATATGGGATACTAATTGGTATGACATATATTGAAAGCAATAAGCTGTCACTTCAGTAGTTTGACAGGCCCGTTTTCATTTCTATGAAAATTTCGAGGTGGCAACGTATTTCATTTACACATATACAGACGGCACTTTCGTTTCGGTATTATTAAATTTAGTAGAGCGAGCATTCAGACGGTTGTGTAATGTTATAAAAAAAGTAAATTTTCAGAATAACATTTTTCCAAAAAATCAATATATAATTTAATATTGTTAATTTACAGGAAAATTATGCAAAATAGGTTGGAGATGAGCGAACTTTTAAATTTAATATACTCATACAAACAGAAAACAAAATATCATTGCTCAATTTAAATTTATTATTTAATTCGTATGTAAAATTCATGCCAGAATTATCCTATAGTAGTGCAAAAATGTGAATTTTAATTTTTCACAGAAATACATTTGTAAAAAAAGGATCTTTCTCCTTTTCTTACTTTTCCCAGAAATACATTTGTGAAAAAAAGCATCTTTCTCTTTTTTTTATTTTCCACATAAGAGAATTAAACAGTTTAAGAGCTCAAAACATCAGTTCGAACCTACCTATCCGACGGCATTTCACAAATGATAAAATAAATTTTTCGAGAGCTCCAAACATGCGCTATATCAGCCTTTTCGCAAATGATTATTTTATGACAACAAATGCCCACATTCAGATTTGGCAACGGCAATAGCAATAGATTTCACAGTTAGTATGCCATGAATTTCTGCCTGTCGAGATGCCCTGTCAGTGTTCAATTCTTACACTAAAAAAGTTGGTAACACTTAACCTATAGAGCACGCCAATTTACTCGTTACTCGTTGACAGTAGCTGCCATCTTTGTTCTTCCCTTTTTCTTTATAGAAGCTTACTTAATTTACAGTGTTTAGTATATGTGCATTAAAGGATGTGAGAAATATGTAGATGAAGACCCTAATTGTTATAAATATTGTTTAGTGTGAAAACTATATTAAGACAACATTTTGTTAACTTAAAAGATATTAGTGGCGTCAAACTATAGTGCGGATTGATTTCTAAGTATTTGTGTTGTATACTTTTTGTGACTGAAACGAATTCATTCTGAATCGAAAGGATTTGTGTGGGTATAAATGTGTTGGATAGTATTGCAACTGGCAGCGATACAGATACATCAATTTGTTGTCCAGAAATTGTTTTATTTGTATTCGTACACTTGCGTAAAGAGCCATATGTATGTATTCTTATAAACTGTATATATAAAGGAAACTATATGTAGATATTCGTTCGTAAATATATTTCTTAATTGACAATTAATGACAACAATAATTATGTGAACATTCGCATAAACATTTTACTAGATGTATAATATATAATTTATTGTAGCTGTGATTTAGAATAGCATCCCCCGATTTCGGGGTTAAAATGGTTATGTACAGATAGAGAAGGTCCTCCAGATCAAGAATATATACATACTTATATTGTTGCCGCTGACTTATGGTTTTTGAGGTATTTGCATTTAAAGTTCAAAAAATCAACTATTTAAAATGCATTTTATATTTATATATTTAACTTTTATATCCACTAACGCTTCAATAATTCGTTTCTAATCATTTATTTTATAATAAATAGTGCAAAAATAACTTTCATTCCTTATCAAACTTTAGTTAAAATCCATTTATTCATAAAATAAGAAAATGGTTGTAAACAAGAAAAAATTAGTGTTACCATATGTTTTAATGGAATAGAAATAAGAAAAAAAGGCTGCGATTTAGAATAGCATCCCTCGATTTCGGGGTTAAAATGGGTATGTACGGATAGGAAAGGTCTTCCAGATTAAGAAAATATATGCATATAGTGCCGCTGACTTATGGTTTTTGAGATATCGGGATTTAAAGTTCAAAAATTGAGCTATTTAAAATGCGTGTTTCTCCCATTTATACTGAATTTTATTGTTATATTTTTAACTTTTATATCCATTAACACTTCACTAATTCAATTAATAAATGCAAAAATAACTTTTATTCAACAGTTAACTTTTGTTCATTTATTTTTGTTCACACAATAACAAAAGGGTTGCATTCTAACTAATAATCAGTGCTAGGCACAATTCCGATTTCTTTGGCGCCGCGGTTTGAAGGTACCGTTGGAAACTCAAATTTTGTTTCAACATGAGTGCATGATAACCGTAAACTATAACCATTTTATATAAAATATAAATGGAAATCGCTGACAAATAATAATCAAAATTTATCAATTTTATAACGAAAACTTAAATTTTGTTTGAATATGAGTGCATAATAACCAAAGAATATAACCACTTTCACCACTTTATAACAAAAAGAATATATATTTTTTTATTTTTAACGCAGAAAAGAGTACTACGTGAAAGTACTTCAGCCACCCCGGGTATTCGCTCGACCAGGGTTATTTTTTTAAAGCGCGGCCGAAGGCCGCCAACGCATAAAGGAGTACTTCGCGAAAGTACTTCAGTCACATAAATTACGTATTACACATATACATACATATGTAGAAAGTATTTTTTATGGTTTATATAGAAAAAAGAATCACGCGATAAAACAAACAAAGAAAAATTGTTAAAAATCCTACATATTTACTGTTTAAGATGTGGCAAGGCTCGTTTTCCTCATAATTGTAAACAATCTAACCTTTTCAACGATGAGTGTGCTAAATGATTTTTGAATTAATAAATTTAGGTAAAATAAAGCAAAATAAAAGTGAAATGTAAGCTTATTTCAAAGCTTAGAGTGTGTATTTAAATATACGAAGTAAAAAATGTGAAAAAATTTAGTGAAACATAGAGAAATACCATGTGTTATTAGTGCAAATTTTTGAACTTTTAACCGTGAATATTTTAAAAAAATATTAGTAATTTTTACATTATTTTTGGATATTCTTCCTCTGGAGAAGCTCCGCTATCCGTACATACCCCATTTATACGGAAATTCGGTTTTTTTACCCCTCCGCCAAAGTAATCGGAATCGTGCCCAGTGCTACCTTACATTCATATTTTACAGAATAACCAAAAGAAATAAAGAAAAATAAAACCCCAATGACAGGAAATATATAACACATTAGTTTTCTGAATATAATTCCCTTCTGCATCGGTGGCCTTTGGCCGCGCTTCAAAAAAATAATCCTTGGTCGGACCAACACCTGGGCGTGCTCAGTTCTTTTGCGTTGATGGGTCGGCTTTAGTATACCATCCCACGATTTCAGGGTTAAAAGTGGTATGGTTGGATAGGGCTGATGCTTCAGATTAAGAAAATATACAATTATAGCTGCCGCAAACTTAAAGTATTCGAGATATATGCATTTTAAGTTAAAAATTTCGCTAATTTCAATTTGCAATTTCTCCATTTATAGTAACTTTTTCTTTCATATACACTTACACTTTACTGCAATATTTCTACATATTTATTTTATATTTATTATTTAGATATTTGCTTAAAATAAGCATTTCATATTTTACATAAATATTGCAAATTGAAATTAGCGAAATTTTCAACTTAAAATGCAAATATCTCGAAAACAAAAGGTTTGCGGAGGCTATAATTATATATTTTCTTAATCTAAAGCATCAGCCCTATCCAATCATACCACTTTTAACCCTGAAATCGTGGGATGGTATACTAAAGTTTCCCCGCGTTGATCTCCTTTTTGGGTTGGCGGCCAACACTTAACCTCGCTTAAAAAAAATAACTGGCCTATCCAGCACCGGGATTTATCAAGATAATGAGAGTTATGAAAGATTTTACATTGCTCATCACACGATAATGAATTTAGTTATGACGTCATAATCTTTATTTTTTCTTATTTTTGTTCCATTACAACATATGGTAACACTAATTTTTTGTTTATTCTTCTTCTTAATTGGCGTAGACACCGCTTACGCGATTATAGCCGAGTTAACAACACCGTGCCAATCGTTTTTTCTTTTCGCTAGGTGGCGATAATTGAATATTCCAAGCGTAGCCACGTCTTCCTCCACCTGGTCCTTCCAACGTAGTGTAGGTTTTCCTCTTCCTCTGCTTCCTCCGGCGTGTACTGCGTCGAATACGCGTGTGAGTAAGCTTTGGCCTACTGTCAAAGCTTTATCTAACCCGAAGAGACACGACGACCTAGCTGAGGTTCAATCCAATGGTCATTCCTCTTCGGACCCGAAGAGGTGCGCGAGCTACTTTAGCCGGCAGTTTTAAGCAAAATCTTCCAAATTCATTGGCCCTGATGGAATCAACATGCTAATGCTAAATCATCTCGGCTCGACGGGAGTAGGCTTTCTCACCAAGGTCCTCAATCTGTCGCTGACCACTCTTCAAATACCCGATGTGTGGAAAGTCGGAAGAGTGGTCCCACTACTGAAACCTGGGAAACCCGCCAACAAAGGGGAATCTTATCGACCGATAACTCTCTTCTCCCCAGTAGTGAAGACACTTTAGGCCTTGCTACTCCCGACCTTCACTCACCACCTGAGCCTAGTCGGCCACCAGCATGGATTCCGAAAAGTGCACAGCACCACCACAGCACTTAGCGTCGTTAACGCTCAGATAGTTCGTGGCCTCAACCAGAAGCCATCCTGCGAGAGAATGGTCCTCGTAGCGTTGGACTTGTCAAATGCTTTTGACACAGTCAACCACACAACGCTATTGCAGAACATCGAGAAAACCACGCTTCCTCCAGGGTTAAAGAGGTGGACCATGTACTACCTGAACGGTCGTCAATCATCCGTACTATTTCGAGGTGAAACATCCAAACTTAGAAGAATTAAACAGGGGGTTCCGCAGGGTGGGGTCTTCTACCCGCTTCTGTTTAACTTCTACATCTCGAAACTCCCGCAGCCACCAGAGGGGGTTTCCATAACCTCGTACGCAGATGATTGTACGATATTGACGTCGGGCAATGGAATCGATAGCATGTGTTCGAAGGTAAACAGCTACCTCTCCGACCTTTCTCGTTTCCTCACTGCACAGAACCTCACACTTTCCCCCACCAAATCCACAGCGACCATTTTTACGAACTGGACAAAGGGGTATAGACTTGAGCTTAATATTGAAGTCGATGGTGTGAAAATTCCGACTGTAAATAGTCCTAAGATTTTTGGTGTAACTTTCGATAGTCTATGCTCCTTCACTCCCTATACGACCGCGATTATTGCCAAGGTACAGAGCCGCAACAAAATCCTCAAGTCGCTAGCCGGCAGCATATGGGGAAAAGACAAAGAAACGTTGTTGGCAACATACAAGGCAATCGGCCGGCCGGTTCTCAATTACGCAACACCTATATGGTAGCCTGGATGCAGTGGTACGCAGATGAGGAAACACCAAACCTGCCAGAATACTGCACTCCGGACCACGACGGGATGCCTTTTGATGTCTCCTATCGAACACCTACACAGAGAGACGCTTATGCTCCCGGTTAAGGAGCATAATGAACTCCTCTTCAAGCAGTTCCTGCTGGGATATTTTCGCAGAAATCATCCTTGCAGCTATCTGCTTGGAGAGGAACCATCTCCTAGGAGCATCAAAAGGTCCTTCCTAGACTACAACGCCGACCGGACTTCGGACGCAACTGACTTCCGACAGGTACTGACCGCAGCTTCGTTCTGGATATTGTAGGAGGTTGAACTCCTACCTATCCAGAATCGACACGGACATACCCAACGTATGTCCTGCATGCAACGAGTCTCCGCATGACAGTGACCACCTCTTTGCATGCCCCACCAACCCCACTCATCTCACACCCCTTTCTCTTTGGTCCGACCCCGTCGAAACAGCACGTTTCCTGGGCTTCCCGTTAGATGGCGTCGACGACAACAAAGATACCCCTTAACATTCTAACGGGGACTGATAAACCGTTAAAACAACAACAACAACGGGAATTATGAGTGACTTTTAGAGTTTGGTTTTTGTTCGTCGAAAGGGGACTTCACTTTTCAATTGCCTACTCAGTCCGAAGTAGTTCTTGTTGGCAAGAGTTATCCTGCGTCAGATTTCCAGGCTGACATTGTTGGTGGTGTTTACGCTGGTTCCAAGATAGCCGAAATTATCTACAACTTCAAAGTTATGACTGTCAACAGTGGCGTGAGAGGCAAGTCGCGAGTGCGACGAGTGTTTGTTTGATGACAGGAGATATTTCGTCTTGCCCTCATTCACTGCCAGACCCATTTCTTTTGCTTCCCTGTCCAGCCTGGAGAAAGCAGAACTAACGGCGCGGGTGTTGAGGCCGATGATATCAATATCAATATCACAGCCAGCAGCTGTACACCCTTATAAAAAATTGTACCTGTTCGATTAAGTTCTGCAGCTCGAATTATTTTCTCCAGCAGCAGGTTGAAGAAGTCGCACGATAGGGAGTCGCCTTGTCTGAAACCTCGTTTGGTATCGAACGGCTCGGAGAGGTCGTTCCCGATTCTGACGAAGCTTTTGGTGTTGCTCAACGTCAGCTTACACAGGGTGTGTTCGTTCAGTAAATATTGCGGCATTGTTTCTTTTTATGAGAAAGCATCACGTTCGCTACGAAAATTTCGGCAACAGTGGCAACGTCACACGTTCGTGCAAGAAAATGTAATCAATCTGTTGCTCATCACTAGCCAATCAAACGCAACACAAAAAAAATTTCTGCGCATTTGAAATGGAGGACGAAATGTAAGTAAACTTCGCAATATTTGATATTTAATATAGAATTCAATGTAATTTAAATATTAAATATTTCTTTTTGTTATTTTTAGAATAAAATTAAGTTCAGCTGAGTCCAAATTGTTGGTCAGGTGTCGACTGGACATGGAGCAAGAGTTTTCTTGCGGCAAAAGAAAAAAATCGGTTCTTTGGGGCAAAGTTTTGGACAAAATAAAGACTGAAGCTCCTGATTTAACTGCGACAAAAGAGCAACTCCAAAGAAAATTCCTCAACATGCTAGCAACTTACAAAAGAATAAAAAAGCGGAATAGATCAACAGGTAGAGATGCAACCACTTGGGATTTTTTTAATGATTTTGATGAAGTTTACGGCAATAGACATTCAGTTGATCCTCCATCTGAAAACCTACAAAACTCATTAGATCTTCCAAGCTGCTCGACTGCAGAACACATAAGAGCAAACGAAATGTGCCGAGAGGACAATGATGTTGTGGAAAGCGTCTCAGACGTAAGGGGAAACCAGCAAAATTTCGCTAAAAAAAAACGCACAGTATCGGGAAATGAAACGTTGGAATTTTTAAAAAAGGAATCGGAAGAAGAAAAACTCCGGCATAGAGAAGTGATGACGTTTGAAAGAGAAAAGTTGGAATTTGAAAAGGAAAAAGCTAAAATAATGTTGGGATTAAAAGAAGTGCTGGATAAATTTTTGCAAAAGTAACATTTGCAAGTATTTAGCTACAAATTTAATGAAAATAAAATCAGTTTTCTTAACCATAGTTTTAATTCATTTAATAAATACAATGCTGTGAATTTAGTTTTAGTTTTTTAATTAAAATCAAGTGGAGTTCAAAATATATTGTTTTAAAAAGGCATACAAAAAATTAGTGAAATAAAAAAAGTGAATTCTTATGAAGTGAACAACATTTTCAACTCATTTCTCCGAGAGATACCTTCACTGCTGTCGTTAATATTATTTATATTTTCTGTTTCAGGATCATCATTAGTATTTGGTATTGTTTCATTGCTTTCGACAATATTTGAGTCTTCGTCATTATTTATTATAAAATTATGCAAAATAGCACAAGACAACACCACTTTAGAGACACTCTTTAAAGAAATTACATCAATATGATTAAGTATTTTGAATTTTTGTCGTAAAACACCAAACGCTTGTTCTATAAGCACTCGGGTAGAGCTAAGGTAGTAATTGAATTTCCTATCCTCAGTAGTAAGGCGCCCATTGTCCCTAAATGGGACTATCAAATATTTAGACAGGGGATACGCTGAGTCAGCTAAAATTATGCCACCACTAGCTATTGGAACCTCGCCGGATGTGATTCCTTTAAAAATTGGGCAGCTTTTCCAAACGTTAGCATCGTGGCAACTTCCAGGAAAGCCAATAAATACATCCAAAAACCGAAGCTTACTGTCGCATATAGCCTAAAATAATTTTTTTTTACAAATTTATTAAAGCAAATCAATTTATTAGAAACCTGCATAATCATAGAATGTACTCCCTTACGGTCGTAGTAGCTAATTGCATCATGTTTTGGTGTATTTATTTTAAAGTGAATTCCATCCATACACCCAATAACGAAAGGAAAAGAGTTCGCTCTTATTGTTTGAAATCTTTCCATTATTTGCTGTTGCTCAGTAACCGTGGGCCATGAAATTTCGCCTTTAAGACAGCATATTGCCTTTATAGTTTTGAAAAATAATTTATGAGATGTTCCTTTGCCCACATCAAAGCGATCAGATAGTTCGCGATACGTTGTTCTGCTGTTACCCAGTTTCCATAATGTAATATATAGGGATTGCTTCAATGAATATTTGGTATCCGTTGGGGACCAAAAAGGGATAAGAGCGTTTTCTAACTTCTAGATAAAATAAATTTCATTGTGTAAAACAAAGATACACATTTAGCTATGAAAATACTTAACTTACAACAAAAACCGCGCGAGCCATCCGAAAATGAGAGAGAAAAATATCATCTGGATATGACTCTACAATTTTAAAAAAATTGCGTACTTTTGTCACTTTTCTTCTTTTACAGCTTTCCTTTAACAAAAGCTCTCTTCTCCGTATCATAATCCTTCTTCTTTTGTTTATAGTTTTTAAAAAATTGTCACTTTGCTTTTCCATAATCTCATCAGTTATTAAATACGTTAAAATTTCCATTTTAACTATGACTTTTTAAAGCATAACGTTCTGTGAAAATTATGCTCGCAATATTGCTGCAGACTATCAGCTGAGTATCAGCAACAGAGTATCAAGTAAGTAACAGGGTTGCAATATTGCGGTATTTATTGTTCAACTCGAACATACCCACAGTCGTATTAGTTTTGCGGGGATACCAAATTCAGGCATCGCGGCATAAAGGCAGCTCCTTTTCGTGCTGTCGAAAGCAGCTTTGAAATCGACGAAGAGGTGGTGTGTGTCGATTCTTCTTTCACGGGTCTTTTCCAAGATTTGGCGCATGGTGAATATCTGGTCGGTTGTTGATTTGCCAGGTCTAAAGCCACAATGAATCTTTAATCTTTCACATAATACGCTCGATAGAATCTTATACGCGATGTTAAGGAGGCTTATCCCACGGTAGTTGGCGAAAATTTTGGGGTCTTCTTTTTTATGGATTGGGCAGAGCACACTTAAATTCCAATCGTTGGGCATGCTTTCGTCCGACCATATTTTACAAAGAAGCTGATGCATGCTCCTTATCAGTTCTTCGCCTCCGTGTTTGAATAGCTCGGCCGGCAATCCATCGGCCCCCGCCGCTTTGTTGTTCTTCAGACTGGTAATTCCTATTCGAACTTCTTCATGGTCGGGCAATGGAACGTCTGCTCCATCGTCATCGATTGGGGAATCGGGTTCGCCTTCTCCTGGCGTTGTGCATTCACTGCCATTCAACAGGTTGGAGAAGTGTTCCCTCCATAATTTAAGTATGCTCTGGCCATCGGTCACTAGATCACCTTTGGGGGTTCTTCAAGAGTATGCTCCGGTCTTGAAACTTTCTGTAAGCCGCCGCATTTTTTCGTAGAATTTTCGAGCATTACCCCTGTCGGCCAGCTTATCAAGCTCTTCATACTCACGCATTTCGGCCTCTTTCTTCTTCTGTCTACAAATGCGTCTCGCTTCCCTCTTCAACTCTCGGTATCTATCCCATCCCGCACGTGTAGTGGTCGATCGTAACGTTGCGAGGTAGGCAGCCTGTTTTCTCTCCGCTGCAACACGGCACTCCTCGTCGTACCAGCTGTTCTTTTGCACTTTCCGAAAACCAATGGTTTCGGTTGCAGCTGTACGTAAGGAGTTTGAAAGTCCGTCCCACAGTTCCCTTATACCGAGTTGTTGACGAGTGCTCTCAGAGAGCAGGAGTGCAAGCCGAGTAGAAAATCGTTCGGCTGTCTGTTGTGATTGCAACTTCTCGACGTCGAACCTTCCTTGTGTTTGTTGACGTGCGTTTTTTTCTGGACAGAGGCGGGTGCGAATCTTGGCTGCAACAAGATAGTGGTCCGAGTCGATGTTAGGACCTCGAAGCGTACGCACGTCTAGAACACTGGAAACCTGTCTTCCGTCTATCAAAACATAATCGATCTGGTTGGTAGTTTTTCGATCCGGAGACAGCCAGGTAGCTTGATGTATCTTCTTGTGCTGGAATCTAGTACTACAGTTAACCATATTTCGGACCTCGGCGAAGTCGATCAGCCTCAACCCATTTGGGGATGTTTCGTCGTGGAGGCTGAATTTACCGACCGTAGTGCCAAAGATACCTTCTTTGCCCACCCTGGCGTTAAAGTCGCCAAGCACGATTTTGACATCGTGGCGCATCTTTGGTCACATCGTCCTTCTCTTCCGTCGAGGCGGGGGCGCAAATCAGCGATATGTTGAAGAACCTCGTTTTGATGCGGATTGTTTCTAGACGTTCATTCGCCGCAGTGATTGATAGTACTCGGCGACGGAGTTTCTCTCCCACCACGAATCCCACACCAAACTTGCGCTTCTTTATATGGCGACTGTAGTAAATGTCACCAGGACCTACTCGTCTCTGTCCTTGTCCAATCCATAGCATTTCTTGGACGGCGGTGATGTCAGCCTTTGTTTTTACGAGGACATCAACCAGCTGGGCAGCGGCACCTTCCCAATTAAGGGACTGGACATTCCATGTGCATGCCCTCAATTCGGAGTCCTTATTTCGTTTGCCATGGTCGTCACCAAACGGGGGGTCTCTCATCCGAGGCTGTTTTTTCTTTTTCATTGGTACTGGTTTTTACGTGGCGGGTACCAAAAACAGTGCACAACCCTGCGGAGGGGATGTTTCGCCTTCTCAATTTAGCTCGCCTTCAAACGGATGTTCTTAGGCTACCCAGAGGATACTTGGTCAAAGACCGGAAGTCGTGAGCTGCTTGAATTATATGTAAAAGAATCGTTTCTGGCCACTCCCAAGTGAATGGCGATCAGAGAACTTTCCTCACTCGCGTGAACTTCTACACATGACTCCATCCTCCACATGAATATATTACTTGTTTAATAAATTTAAAAATATGCATGGATAAAGTTTTTATTTAATTTTACTGGTAACATTTATTATTTGACAACACGGAACACATATGTTATTGTGCATTTAACGAAATTTGTGTAAAATAAAAAATGCTTATTTTAAGCAAATATCTATATATTTACTGAGAAATAAATATGTAGAAACAATGTAGTGAAGTGTAAGTGTATAAAAAGTGCAAAATATGAAGGAAAGAGTTGCTATAAATCGAGAAATTGCAAAATAAAATTTTCAACTTTAAATGCAAATATCTCGAGAACTATAAGTTTGCGGCGGCTATAATTGTATATACTCTTAATCTGGAGCATCACCTCTATCCAACCATAACACTTTTAACCCTGAAACCGTGGGATGGTATACTAAAGGCGACCCGAGCAAAGTTCTTGCTCTTCCTCTGCTTCCAACGGCGGGTACTGCATCGAAAATTTTCAAAACAAGTGTTCTCTTCCATCCGAACAACATGACCTAGCCAGCGCAGCCGCTGAACTATGTCAATGTGGCCTACTATACTCGCCGTTACCAATGATGATGAAGCACTTGTAGAGTTTGTTTTTTGGTCGTTGAGAGAGAACTTTACTTTTCAATTGCCTACTCTGTCCAAAGTAGCACTTGTTGGCACGCGTAATTCTGCGTTGGATTTCAAGGCTGATATTGTTGTTGGTGTTGATGCTTGTTCCAAGATAGACGAATATTTTTACGACTTCGAATTTTTGACTGTCAACAGTGACATGCGTGCCAAGTCGCTAATGCGATGACTGTTTTTTGATGACAGGAGATATTTCGTTTTGTCCTTGTTCATAACCAGACCCCTATGCCTTGTTTCCTTATACAGTCTGGAGAAAACAATACTAACCGTACTTATAGAAGATTATACTTTCTCTATTTTGCTTTGCAGCTGAACATCCGTACAAGAGTTGAGGTGATACCAAGTTCAGACATTTTCCAAAGATTTGGCGCATGATGAAAATCTGGTCGATAGTAGATTTTCCTGGTCTAAAGCCACACTGATATGGTGCAATCAGTTTGTTTACGGTCGGCTTCAGATGCTATTCGCACCTCATCATAGTCGGGCAATGGAACATCTATTTCATCGTCAATCGGTTGGGAAATTGGGTTCGAAATCTCCAGATGATACACTTTCACTGCCGTTCAGCAGGCTGGAGAAGTATTCCCTCTGTAATTTCGGTATGCTCAGCCATCAGGTCACCACTTTGGGTCCTACAAAAGTATGCCCGTAGAATTTTCGAGGAAACCCATTGTCATCCAGCTTTTCAAGCTTTTCATACTCACGCATTGCGGCCTTTCTCTTTTTTGTCTGCATATGCGCCCCGCCCTCCCTCTTCAACTCTCGGTATCTGTCCAACCTCACTCGAGTTGTGGTCGATCGCAACATCGCGAGGTAAACTGTCTGCTCTCTCTTCACTGCGACACGACAGTCCTCATCGTACCAGCTTGCGACCTTTCTGAAAACCAATGGTTTCGCTTGAAGCAGTTCCCTTATACCAAGTTGCTAATGAGCGCTCTCAGAGAGCAGAAAACCGTTTCGCTGTCGGTTGTGATAGTAGCTTTTCTGTTGACGGGTGTACTCTGATGTACACAAGCGGGCGTGTATTTTCGCTTCAACAAGATCGTAGTCCGAGTCGTTGTTAGCTCCACGCAGCGTACGCACGTCAAGGATGCTACAGACATCGTCCATCTGTCACAAAAAGATTACTCTGGTTTCAAACTTTCCGATCTGGAGACAGCCAATTACACACTACGCAACCATATTTCGGGTCCCTGCTAAGGCGATCAACCTCAACCTATTTGGAGAGGTTTCGCCATGGAAGGTGAATTTTCCCACTGTTATACCAAGGATGCCTTGTTTGTCTACCCTGGCGTTAAAAACGCCAAGCACAATTATTACATCGTGGCGGTGGCGGTGGCTGTTGTCATATCGCATTTTCTTCCGCCGGAGCGTGACCGCAAATCAGTGGTATATGGATAAATTTTGCTCCGATGAGGATTGTGACTAGACCCTCATCCACCGGAGTAGAAGCCAGGACTCAACGAATAAGTATTTCTCCCATCCCGAATCTCACTTCGAATTATACGCATATTTCTCAGAATTGTTCACTCTACAAAAGTGCCCAGTGATTTGAGATGAGTGTTTCGTGGAAAAATCAGGTTTAGAGCCCCGTACTACGTCGCCGGTGTGAGTTACGACTTTGTTGCACTGGGCACTTTTGTAGAGTGAACAATTCTGAGAAATATGCGTCTAAAGTCAAAACGATGCCATAAAACACCTCTGATCTGCAGGAAATTAAATATAAAAAATCACAATTGTTATGTATTTTCTATGGAAAAATTTTACATGCCTTGGTCCAGTTCTTAATGTTAATATTAAGGGCTTAAATTTTCAGGGAATTGATTGGTGGCGGCATTGAAAAAAATTAATAGCTAAAAAAAACACCCTAATATGTATCTTATATATAAAAATGAAAAACCTTTTTTGTATGTCCGCGCATTAAGTCCGAAACACAGCACGGAAAGACGTGAAAATTTGCACGGGTATTCCTTTAGTCCTGCAAAAGGTCCTAACGGCGGCTTTTTTTTTTTGCAAAATCACTCACGATTTCGCAATTTATGTCTACATTTATAGCTCAAGAATGGTTGAACCGATTTGGCTAAAAATTGGTGACGAGGTAGCCTGGAACCTCGTGACGGGCATAGGCTACTTTCTATCGTTTTATGTTAAAAGTTACAACAACTCGTAAATAAAAAAAATATATTTCAAAACTAAAGCCCGTGTTCAATATTCATGTAACAATTATCCGAACATTTTTTTCTTCAAAAATACAAAATAAAATCACACAGTTATTTGCAGGGTACATTGGTTTTTGTTTACATACATACACATAATATACATATGTATATATGAATTATAGTGATAGTTGTAACTGAATAAGAAAAGATTAAATATTCCTGACGCATTACGCAGAACAATGCAAAATTTACAAGGAATGATCAAGTCTGCGGTTTCTTACGTGTGGTATCTGGGGTTTAGCCGTCGATTTTTTAATTACATTCGATAAGTGTTGGACAAAACATTAACATATGATTAGATACAGGACGTAAGACGCGCCTTCTTCTGCTTGACTCCTGCACTGTTATAGGCTATAACAAGAAGCATATACCGCTGTTGACAGCTAATTAGAAACGGTCCCTTTTTTGTAGGTGGCTGATGAGTATAATGATAAAAAGTTTTGATATACCCTTATTTATATTCCTAAAAGTCTTGCATTGTTCGTGCTACTCTATTTACTAGTAAATTCACTTTGTTTTGTGGTTGTGAAGTTAGAGTTCTTCTAATTTTTTCCCAAATAGTAAATGCGTTACGATATAGAAGGTGAATTAAGTGCGACAGCTAATTAGAAACCATTTTTTAAAGAATTAAAATTCCTTTTGGTGCTAACTTTTATTAGCTGTGTTTCGAAGTTGTGGTTTAAAATATAATAAAATGTATTATTCAAATTTTTTAAAGAGGAAACGCTGTAGCTGTACACCTACCCTTCGCAGCTACATTTTTGACCTTCGTCGGCCTGGAAAGATGTGCAAAAAAGTTTCGAATAAGATCAAATGCTAAAAAAAAATTGTTTTGAATGTCCTTAAGCATATACAGAATTTTAAAACTATTTTCAATATTGCACGCAAAGTAAAAACCTGAAAAACTTCAACTGAAATTTACCGCAGAACTAATACTGTCGCCCGAGGAGACCCAAAAAAAGAGTTCCACTGACATTTTACAAGAAAATCAAGACGAATACAATGTCCAAATGTCCAAGAGAATAATTGCTTGGCGTTTGGTCGAATGTAGACTTCACGGCAGGGCAGCACGCAGGAACCCACTTTTGATTTAAATTCGTAGAAACGACGCGTAGACTTTGCCAACACTTATTCGTCTAAGGCAACAAATCAACGGAGGTATGTCGTTTGGAACGATGTAACAAAAATGAATCACTTATGACCTGATAGTCGAAGGTACGGTCGCCGTCTAATAATTCATGAATTTGATTCCCGCTATGTTCAGATACATAATTGAGGAATGCACCGCGATCTTAGGTCTATCGTGCCCTCTCCTAACCCATAGGGACTCACTTAGCCCCAGCACATTGATAAAGTCCAATATCCTGCTGGGTGCTAGTGAGGCGATGTGATCCCTATCCAGAAACATGGATCCAAGGGCCTTCAACCGGCAGTTAGCGCAAGAGGATAGGCCCATATTGAATAAATGTCTATTCAACTTGCAGGGGCCGGTGTAAAATGCGACCAGTAGCTTGAGTTTATCCCTTGGGAGGTTGATTATCGATTTAAACCTGTTCTGGTTGTACCCCCCAATTAGCAACTTGGCATGTCGCATACCATGCACTCGTTGGCAATGCCTTTTCCTGCCCACTCCTTCTTCCTTGCGGAGCAGCTCCTTTAAGGTATGGGGACCCACCCCGGTGAATGGTTCTGGCCCTACCATATTGGTGGAGGCTGCGGAGCGGGCGAGCTCATCAGCCAGTTCGTTGCCGGCTATACCTCTATGACCAGGCACCCAGATTAGGTGCACCTGGTTCCGTTCAGCTAGGCTGTTCAGCCGTTCTCTACACTCCTCCACTAGTAGCTTTGGTCTCGTAAGAGGAGATCGCTTTTAGTGCCGCTTGACTATCGCTAAGGATGGTTATTCGCTCATTGCGATAGTTGCCATGGAGGTTTATCTCTATACACCGACTTATGGCAAAGACTTCTGCCTGGCAAATGCTCGGAAAAATTCCCATCGGTATGGAGAGCTTGGTGCGTGGACCCGCGATCCCTGCACCAATTCCCACCGACGTTTTCGACGTGCTATCCCTCAGTATTAGCTCCAGAGTGGAGTGGTCCCACTCATTCTTGCTGCCGAGGGTAACCACAAACTTCTTTGTGAAGTTAATTGTTTTGGTAATGCTGTCCTTCGGGAGGAGGGCTATTGGAAAATTGCCACTTATCACCTCCATCCTCTGGGACGAGATTACCTTGCCTTTGCCACACCCCTCTGCTGTTATTTGTAGAAGTGAGTGCTTGGCTACTTGACCGAGCTGCCGTTGGACAAGTTCGCATTGCGCCCGTCATGCAGACACAGGCTTGCCGCTGCAGCTTCGATAATTGGGTTCCTACCGAAGACTGCGACACTATTGAGGCCTAGGACACCGCCCCGTACGTGATTATCGGTCGCACAATCATGGTGTACAACCACCTAACGATCCTAGGCTTACAGCCTCAGGATTTTCCCGCCAGCCGATTGCACACCATTAAAGCTTTTTGTTGATTTGACCAAGGTCTGGTTCACAAAGTTGAATCCAGCGTGAGAACAAGATACTTGACCTTGCTAGTCATTTCGACCTCTCTACCCCCAAGTGTGAGATTCCTGAGACCGAGTTGGGACCTGCGTCTCGTAAACGGTACTACGGTCGTCTTTGAGGGGTTGTTATTCAATTCAACCGCAGTGCACCACCCCTTTGGCAGGTTTAGACCTCGTTGAACCAAGTCGCAGAGAGTGTCCTCAAATTTACCTCTGGCAATAATTACAATGTAGTCCGCATACTCTTGGCAGCGAATCCCATTGTCAGTTAGCAGTGCTAATATCGTCCACGACAAGGCTCCACAGCAGTGGTGATAGCACACCTCCCTGTGGGCAGCCTCTTGTTGTGCGAATCCTTGTACCTCCTACTGTAGTCTCAGCAATCCTGGTACGCAGTACGGCCTCTATCCATCTATGCACCGGTGCTGCCACTCTCCTTCTCTCCAGTGCCCTGGCTACACTCCTGTGAGATGTGTTGTCAAAGGCACCTTTGATGTCTAAGAAGGCGCATAGTATCACTTCCCCACTCTCCAGTGAACTCGTTATCTCAGAGGTTAACTGGTACAGAGTCGTATTGGTGGATGTGCCGTCACTTCTTTTAATTGCTAGCACTGTGTCAGTCTTACCTCTAGCCAGCGCCTTGTGCAGCCGAGCCGCTTCTGTTGTGGAGGTGACATTTTCACAGAATCTCCTAAAGCTATACTGTTTAGCAGACCCAATCTCCTTATTATATAGGGTGAGGTTGCTCCTATATTCTTCCCAGACCCCTGTACGTTTTGCTCTATTAAAAAGTACTTATACGTACTTATTTCCTGAGGTCTGCAAGCTTCCTTGACCACCAGGGACAGTTGGGGGGCAACTGCCATTGTAAGCGTTAATGATGGACCCGTTCAGCGCAGATAACCTGATCTCAATTCCCGGGCCCGTAACGCTGTTGTCAGTCTGCCCCTCTCTTTTCAATTCCTCACTTAGCCTCTCCGTGATGGCACTCCAATTTGCCCTCCGAGGGTTGCGTCTAGGGGGGAGTTGTCTCACCTCTATCTTCAGCGCGAACCTTACTATTCTGTGGTCTGACAGGGAGGGCTCCGTTGATACCCTCCATCGTGAGACCCAACCGCTTGCAGGCTCGTTGCTGAAGGTGATGTCAAGCACTTCCCTCCTGCTTATCGCTATAAAGGTGGGTTCGCACCACACCTTTTCTATTGCTAAGTTATTGCCTAGTACATATTCTATTAGAGACTCATCCCTCGAGTTGCAGTCCGTACTGCCCCATTCCACGTGGTGAGCGTTCGCTTCGCAGCCGATAATAAGGGGCAGCCTGTACCTCTTGCAGTACACCACCAGCCTTTCCACCACTTCTGAGGTTGCTATGGATGCCTCCCCTGGGAATTAGGCTGATGCCAGGACGAAGTCCTTGCCTTCGATTAACCAGATCCTGCGTCAGGAACTCTGAAATACAGAAAAATTCAATATTACTTCTGACTACTATACAAGTTCTAGGTCGCTCGCTAGAGAGATCCCAGATTACCTTGTTGTACTCTGTCTTGAGGCCTTTGACCTCTCCTTTGTAGACCCAAGGCTCTTGGATCAGCAGGATGCCCAGTTTTTCCGTTGTGAACCTGCTCGTTAGGATAGCCGAAGCTGCCGTCGCGTTATGCAGGTTCACCTGGGCGACTTCCATGTCGACGGCCACTATAATAGTGGTTCGAGGAGGGACAAGTCCTCATCCCCACCGTTGTTCGTGCTGCTGTCCATATGGTCTCCTAGTCCCTTGAGGAGTTCCTGGGTGGAGGGGAATTCTGCTCCCTGGACAACTGGGCCGTCAGAGGTCGTGGCAGGCGTAGCCTGCCCAACCCTGTTTACGCTGGGTGTTTCCGCAACCTCATCCACCTGCATCCTCTCCACCTCCGAGGCCGCCACAGTCGTATCCTGTTTGAAATTGCCCCCGCTTGACTGAGTGGCGGCCTTACCCACTTCCTAGCTCCCGGTGGTCGCGGGTTTGTGTGGCCTCATAACCACCGTACTGAACTTGTAAAACTAGCGGTAGCTCGCTCCACGGACGTACCTGTACGAGTCGTCGTTAACGTACAGGTATAATCTCCATCCTTTCAGGTCTTCTTTTTCTTCGACCTCTCTGCTGACGACACGCCAGGCCGAGATGCTGAGGCCTCGGTTCTGGTTCTTAACCAGACCTAGAGCAAACTCGTAAGGCTTGTCTTCGCACCGGGGGAAGAACATCGTCATGCTATGCATGACCGGTAGGTCCTCCCCTCTTTTTGGACAGAGGACGGGAATCGTCCAGCCTTCCAGCTTTGGGGCAAATTACCGCAGCCAGTTAGCGGACGTCTCGTACATGCGCCGCCCCTCCAACCGGCGGGGAGCCAGTACTGATGGTTGGCCTTCGGCTACTCTCGTGCTTGCGCCCCTCATCCTTTTGGAGCTGGGGGGCTCCTGCGGCAGAGGTGGCTGCTCTTCCGTCACCTCGCATTGTGGTCTGTGTTGCACTTACCTGGCCACGGTCCCTTGCCCAGCTGCCTTGCGCACGATCAGGCGCGGTCCTGTCACGCTCCTTTGTAGGGAAAGCACTGCTCCCTTTGTTCCTTCCCTTGGCTA
The DNA here is from genome assembly GCF_016617805.1 of Bactrocera tryoni. Classification (NCBI taxonomy): domain Eukaryota; kingdom Metazoa; phylum Arthropoda; class Insecta; order Diptera; family Tephritidae; genus Bactrocera; species Bactrocera tryoni. The sequence continues at coordinate 19,566,927 of NW_024395824.1, read as the reverse complement.
GGGCTTCCGCCACCTCGGCGGTCTTTCCTTCCCGGAGGAGCCGCAGGTACCACTTGATGCTGGCACTGCTCATGCCCTTCATGCGAGGGTCATCGCAACCGCCGGGTTTGCCAACTGCCGGGAGGGGGCGCTGCCCTCCTCTTGCTCGCACCATAGGTCTCTGCCCGACGTGACTCCCCTGAGTCTGAGCAGCTAAGCCTACTACAGGGGGTCCTGGTGGTGCTGTGAGCTGCATCCGCGGCCACAGTTGCTTTCGTCTGCCGGACGCCGCTGCAAAAGGGCATGTCGTCAACCTCCCTGGCATGCCCCTCGTACAGCGCCCGCTCTTCTGGCGAGAGAGCATCAAGGAAGCAAAACTTCCGCTTAGCTCACGCATGCGGCACCCGCCATCCTGCCTGGGCAGTTCCAGTCGACACCACTCACACCGGTTGGGGGGTGCCGAGTATGCCGTGCGACTAAGCCCCTGCACCACGACAAGATGCCTACCATTCGCAGAGGCAATGTTCTATGTTCAACGCGTAGTTGAGTATAGTGTAGGATGAATCATGGTGTGGGGATGTTTTATTTGGAATGGTGTTGGCCCACTCCATAAGTTTGATGGAATTAATGAAGAAATACGTCGACATTATAAAAAAATGTCATATTGCCATGGTCTGAGGAAAATTTTTATTTCATAAGGAAGATAACAATTCAAAGTATTCGGCTAAGTTGATACAAAAGTTTTTTAATAAAAATTCTATCAATGTTTTGGAGTGGAAATCGTCCAGCCTAGACTTAAGCCCTATAGAACATTTCTGGGTGATGTTAAAAGAGCCATATGCACCAAAACTTTCCCAAATATGCATGTTCTTTGTGATGAAATTGGAACGGCATGGCAAGCTACACCATTAGTGCGCTGTCAGAGTCTTATAACGTAAATTTGGAATCGATGTGAAGCAATATTAAAGTAAAAGATATAATCAACAAAATACTAACTGAAAGTAAGCAAGTTTCTGTAATATAATTTTTTTTTTTTGATAAAATATTTTCTTTTCTAATTAGTTGTCGCACTCAAATAGTTGATTTCACATGTTTTTGTTAAAATCTTTAAAACAAAAACAAATTTTAAACGAAATTTTTACTATTAAAGTTTAAGTTTAACAAAGGTTTCAATAAAATAGGATAAAATGAATATACGTAATTTATAACATAATTTACTTCAAAGTAGGCTGTCTACAGCCGTATATGTGTAACGATATACAATGCATTTGTAGAGACTGTAAAGACATTGCTTAATATGCTGATACATCATACGTATTTAAGTATGTCCTTAAGTGATTTACGATGTCCATAAAAACTAGATTGCCAATTTAACTATTCCATTATATTGTTACCACAATAATTGATATCCTTGACAACAAAGAGCGAGCGGAGCCGCAGGTTTGGACTAGTATATACATTAGGCCGGGTCGATTTGTGGGGAGGCAAAAAAATCGCCCATTGCTCTATGAAAATCATATTCTACGGATCAAAATGAGATACTTTGCCTAAGGAACCATACCTCTGAAACGAATTTTGATGTCCCCCAATTTGGGTCGAACTTTTGGGTAGGGGCAAATTTTGAAAAATCCCACTTTGACCCATTTAGAGTGCTCTAATCGAGTCCAAACCGACCGACCCCCACTAACTTTGGACGGCCGATCCACCCATGCCAGTGGCACACCCCATGGAACTCCCCTGGGGGGTTCCCCATACAATCATTTCAAAAAATCACCATTTTTGGTGATTTACATGAAAAAATCAGCTAAATTGCTATGTTTTTTCTTTATTTTTATTTATTTATTTATAATAATATCTATTTTTTCTCTTAAGAAATTTATTTAGTTTGAACATATGTAAATGAAAAAATTAATTTAAGTGATGATCTTAAACTAACAATAGACAATTGTGTTTGCCCTTGAAAACACTTATGCTTAAGATATGTGTACATACTGTCGGTATGTACAGTAGATTAGTGTTAAGATGTGTGTATGCACTCAGCATGTGGTGCATACATAAATTAGGATAAGGAATGCTATAAATAAAGGAGCTCTGGGCAACCAGAGTTGAGTTCTATTTAACAACCGAAACCCTACGCGTCTTTACAATTACCACTTCATTCTTATTACCTCAAAAAGTTTACAATGAATCCACCATCCTCTACACCGCAAGATGAAGCAACTACATCAACAACTATCGAAAACCCAATGAGTCATATACCCAAGCATAATGTTACTGTTTTTGGTGTGTCTACTGAATTGACTGATCTTAATTTACCAACCCATCTGGATATCTTGAGATATTATTTTTACTTAAGCGAACGTGCTAAAACAACAAAAAAAGTTTTCCCATAAATCATTCACTTTTCAAGTACAAGATAAGTTGATTGGAATTTGGGAAAAAACTTGGTATGGAAATAATGCTGAAAAAAAGTGTATGTAATAAATTGAATAAATTGACAAGTATCAAGAGCAAATCAAGAGAAGAAACTACACCCAGCAATTTACAGAATATGTAAAATCTCGGAAACAATTTTTTACATTGGAACATGTAAATGCGTTTTGAAGGCAGCTCCAAAGAGTTCATGCACGATCAACATAATCACAGAAGACTAACAATTAATGCATTTATGATGGAAACTGAAGAGCAAGGAGCAACGTCTATGTCATCAATGCCAACATACCAAAATCCCGATGATTCAACATACGCACCGCCACCAGTTCAAGAAGATATAGATAGAAGCACAAGTTCACAATACACAGAGAGATACGATTGTTTTAACTTTGCCTTGATATGTGACAGATTTGGTGTGCCTGACAGAGTTGCATCAGCATTGGGAACCGCTCTTTTGCAAGATTTTAAAATGAAAGATAAGCATGGGAAACCTCTCATCATGGATAAATCGAAAGTTCGCAGAGAAAAAGAGAAATACAGACAAAAGTGCTTCGCAAACGGTTAGATGATGGCAGAAAAGATGATACATTAACGATAGATGAAATTGATGAGAAGTATCATACTAGGATGGTAAAAGAACGTCATCTTGTTATTTTGAGAGAACCCAATTCTGAATTGATTGGTTACGTAAGACTGGAACATGAAACCGCTGAATACAAAACAACCAAATTAAATGGTTTTTTCAACGATAAAAATATATCACTGGATACATTAATTGGAATATGCACTGACGGTGAGCCAACAAACACTGGCCCACACGGTGGAATTATACGACGATTCGAATTGCTGTTAAAAAGACCATTGCATTGGTTTGTTTGCCTTCTACACTTCAACGAACTTCCGTTTCGGCATTTGTTTGAATTTGGTTGAATTTATAATAAAATGTTATGCGCCAATGTACTTCAATATCAAGTATTACAGCTCTGTCTTGTACGGCAGTGCATTATTTTTCAAGTTCATTGGTTGGTCACGATTTCTAGAACCTCGCTTACGCAAAATTGTCAATCAAGTAATTAATGATAATTCATATTATGCGCATTTGGAAAATATCTTGTTATCAATGTTGTTTGATGATAGGAAAGAAAAGCGCGACTGTGCCATCAAGAAAATTCTGCGCTATCGAACCGATGTTGACGAGCCAATGGAACTTGGAGTTTATAAAAAACCAGATATATGTAAACTTTAATTGCACCAGTTATACGGAAATGATCAATTTGAATGATATAAATATCGACGACATTAGAGAGCCGTGCGAAATTGCCCAGACTTGAAAGTAAAAAAGACTTCAAACAATATTTTTTTTTCAATTTCTTTTCTATAACTCACTTAAATTAATTTTTTTCATTTACATATGTTCTGACTAAATACATTTCTTAAGAGAAAAAATAGATATTATTATAAATAAATAAATAAAAATAAAGAAAAAACATAGCAATTTAGCTGATTTTTTCATGTAAATCACCAAAAATGGTGATTTTTTGAAATGATTGCATGGGGAACCCCCCAGGGGAGTTCCAAGGGGTGTGCCACTGGCATGAGTGGATCGGGGTTAGTGGGGGTCGGTCGGTTTGGACTCGATTAGAGCACTCTAAATGGGTCAAAGTGGGATTTTTCAAAATTTGCCCCTACCAAAAAGTTCGAACCAAATTGGGGGACATCAAAATTCGTTTTAGAGGTACGGTTCCTTCGGCAAAGTATCTTATTTTGATCCCTAGAATATGATTTTCATAGAGCAATGGGCGATTTTTAAATCGACCCGCCCTAATATACATATACGTTAAGAAAAAAAATATATATATAGTATATATGGGATGTAACGTGATGTAAATTGTGGTATAGTCATGCTTTAGGGTGAGCGGTTACAGTCGTAAGGCTTTACCCAAGTCCTACTCTATATATGTACAGTGTATTACAAAAGTATTTTGCATGTGGATATTATTAACTAAAACTTAGTGTTTCTGTACTTTTAATTAATTTCTAATATGAAAACTTAAAAATTATTTAATTTTTCATTAAAAACTTAAAAAAACTTAGAAATATTCAGAATTTTTAGCTCACAAAAGTATTTTGCTTATGAGTAGTAGTTGTGACCATAAGTAAAAATTACTTAGCATTTCGTATGAAAGCCATTATTTTTACAGATAGCTTCCAAACGTCTTGGCATTGATTCTGTCAACTTTCGGCAAAAATCGGTGCGTATCTTGTCCCATTTCTCTTTTAAAACTCTTTTGATGAAATTTGGTAATTCCGTACTTTTTTTCTAGATTGGTCCAAAGATTTGCAATTGTATTGATGTCGGGGCTTTGTGGCGGTGTTGAAAGATGTTTTGCGTTGAAAGGGATCCACATTTCAACGTCGTAGGCTGTATGTTTCGGATCATTGTCGTCTTGAAATAAAAACTATTTTTTTGACATGCCCATTTTTTCAGCACTGGAATGTAATTTTTCCTTGAGAATGAACAAATAAAGATGCTTACTCATTGTCCCGTCTATAAAAATGAGATTCCCGACTCCCTGAGCTGACATGCAGCCCCACACCATGACGGAACCACCGCCGTGCTTAATAGTTGCTTTGACAAATTTGATATTTAATTCGTGATTTGGTTTCCGCCGGACTATACGACGACCATTCGATCCAAAAATGTTATATTTGCTTTCGTCACTAAATATAACAGTTTTCCAAAAGTCAAAACTTTTAATTTAATAGGTATTAGCGAACAAGAATCTCTTTTATTTATTTATAACCTATGTAAGTAGTTTTTTGCTTGCAGCATGTTATTTTTATGCACTTTCCCGCACTGTTTCATTTGACATTTTGGTGCGAAACTCTGCTCTAAGTTCATCGTTAATTTTTGGGGCAAATAAATGTGGAATTCACGAAAGCACGAAAGCACGATCACAATCGAAATAAATGCAACTACAACTAAATTCAATTCTAATATGTACAAGCAACCATAATCTTATCGAAATATAGAAAACCAAACAAAATCCGCACCAACTAGCAGATTTGAAAACGAAAGAATATTTGGATAAATAAACATACGCATTTAAATAAATGAAAGCTCCTACTTTAACCACTGAAAATTTTAATAAAAGCAATGATAAGGTTTATGCAAAATACTTCTGTGAGTCACTGTATATATTCTTAATTTATATACGTATATTTTCCTAATCTGAAGAACCTAAACGTTAACGAAATATACATAGTCAAACATCAATGAAAAAAACTTAAAAATACAAGGTGTGTCCCAAACTTTTTGAATCTAGCGCCCCCTGGTGGCGCCATCTATACGTCGACTGGTGCTTTAGAATCTATCTTTATCGATCCAGTGAAAATTTCATGACATTTCATCATTCATTGGAAGTGAAGTTATTGCGTTTTAAGTCTCAGTATGTTTGTGTTGTCGGTGCGAAAATGAGCTTCGAAAAAGAGCCAACATTGAATTTTGTTTTAAAATTGGTAAAACTTTTACCGAAACGTTTCAATTAATGAAACAAATTTATGGCGATGATTATCTATCCCGTAGCAGAATGCACGAGTGGTTTCAACGTTTTCAAAGTGGTCGCGAGAACATAAATGACGATCAACATGTGGACCAATCAAAATCTGTGATCACCGGAAATTCCATCGAAACTGTGCGTGAATTAATCAAAAATTAACCGAAATCATCATTGAAATTCATATAAATGAAATTGATCTCTCCGAAACATCGATTTATCGCACTTTGACCAAACATTTGGGCTTACGAAAGGTGTGTGCACGGTTTGTTTCGCACAAATTGACTGACGGCTGAAAATTGCTCAGAATCCAACATTCGAAGGACGATTATTTGACCAAAAACCACATTTTAACCATTAACCACTCCCCGTATTCACCTGTTATGAAAGGAAAGCGTTATGTAAACGTAGAGAGCATTCAAAAGGCTTGCACAGGCATAGATAGATAGATAGATAAATGTTATGAGGTAATGCACCGCGACCTAGGGTCTATTGTGCCCTCTACGATATCACATGTCTTCCCAGAGTCCCAGCAGCCTGAATAGCTCTAGGAGTTTGCCGGGCGCTACTGAGGTGATGTGATCCCTGCTGATATATATGGAATCCAGGGCCTTAAGCCTTTTGCCACAGATTGCAGTGCAATCCAGGATTAGGTGTGCTGGTGCTAAAAGTGTGGGATCCTACCGCTATGTATGGTTCTGGTCCCATCACCTTGGACGCTGCCGCAGCGCGGGCCAGTTCGTCGGCCTTCTCTTTTCCTTCTATTCCTTTGTGCCCTGGCACCCAAATTAGGTGCACCCGGTTGCACAAGGACAGGCGGTTTAGCCTTTCTATGCATTCCTCAACTAAAAGCGATTTGATCTCATGTGATAAAATCGCCTTTAGTGCCGCTTGGCTATCATTGAGAATAGCTATATGCTGGTTGCGATAGTTGCGGCTGAGGTTGACTTCAGCGCACTGACCTATGGCAAAAACTTCAGCCTGGAAGATACTTGGGAAGCAGCCCATTGGTATGGACAGCTTAGTACGCGGTCCCGCAATACCTGCCCCAATACCCTCCGGTGTTTTTGAGCCATCAGTGTACCACTGAATGGTACTGTCTTCCAGCAGTCTTTCCAGCGTGGAATCGCTCCACTCCGTCTTGCTGCCGAGAGTAACTTTGAAATTTCTTGTGAAGTTTATTTTCTTCGTTGTGGCGTCCTTTGGGAGGAGGACTAGCGGTGTGCTTTCCGCCAGTTTGTCCATCTGTCTGGAGGAAATTAACTTTCCTCTACCGCAGCCTTCTGCTGATATTAGCAGCATGGTGTGGTTTGCTGCTTGTTTTATCACCTGGTGCAGCGGTGTGAGCTCCAATATGACTTCCAGTGCCACAGTGGGGCATGTGCGCATTGCCCCCGAAGCACAGACACAGGCAAGTCTTTGCAGCTTTGATAGTCTTCGGATCACCGAAGACTGAGCTGCTTTGGTGGCCCAAGCCACCGCTCCATAGGTGATAATAGGCCTTACTATCATGGTATACAGCCATCTAATGATTTCTGGCTTACAGCCCCATGATCTGCCGGCCAGGCGTCTGCATACTATAAGTGCTCTAGTTGCTATGGACAGCGTTAAGTCCAAATGCCTACTCCACCGTAGTGATGAGTCTAAAGTGAGGCCAAGGAAATTGACCTCTTTCGACATTTCTACCTCTGTGCCTCCTATTGTTAGGGACCTCAGGCCCGGAAGAGATCTCCGCCTAGTGAATGGGACCACGGTAGTTTTTGCTGGGTTGATGTTCAGCCCTACCGTGTTGCACCATCCTTTCGCCAGGTTTAAGCCCCTTTGGACAATGTCACAGAGAGTGTTCACAAATCTGCCTCTCGCCATTATGACGATATCATCCGTGTACCCTTGACAGCGGATTCCATTGCTGGCGAGCAACACGAGGAGTTCGTCTACTACCAAGCTCCAAAGCAGAGGGGATAGTACTCCTCCCTGTAGGCAGCCCCTTGTGGTGCCAAGACGAATCTTGCTTTCCCCCACCGTCGTCTCCGCTACCCTGGTATGCAGAAGGGCTTCTATCCATCTGCATATTGGAGTGGTAACGTTCCTTCTCTTAAGTGCCTTGATCACGCTAGGGTGAGACGCATTGTCAAAGGCACCCTCAATGTCTAGGAAGGCGCAGATCGCAACCTCGCCGTTATCCAGCGAGTCTTGCAGCTCAGACGTGAGTTGGTACAGAGCAGTGTTTGTGGATCTGCCCGCTCTGTACGCATGTTGCCTGGCATGTAGGGGTGCGTTCTTCAGCGCTTCCGATCGAATGTGGTTATCTACTACTTTCTCCATCCCCTTTAGCATGAAGGATGTGAGACTTATAGGCCGGAATGATTTGACTAGCGAATAGTCTCTCCTCCCTACTTTGGGGATGAAGATTACTTTTGCAATTCCCCATGGCTCAGGCATATACGACATTGCCAGGCTGTCTCTCATCAGCCCTAGCAGGTGTGGCAGGAGAGTATCCATACCTTGCTGCAAGAGGGCCGGGAAGACGCCGTCCACTCCCGGCGACTTATAGATTGAGAAGGAGGCCAGTGCCCATCTGACTGAGTCCGCAGTGAACAAATTCTTTGCAGTCAGCCAGTCTGAGCGGTCTGGCCTGCGTTTGTCCGATGCTGGAGTTAGGTCGGCTTGAACCGTCTCCGGGAAGTGCGCCTGTAAGAGTGTTTCTGCCCTCTCCTCCGCGCTAGTCGTATAGGTCCCGTCCTGTCTCTTTAGGGATGTCACAGAATTTCCTGAAACTGTTTATCTTGGCAAGCCTGATCTCCTTATTGTAGATTGTCAGGTGCCGTTTGTATTCTTCCCAGCTACCTGTGCGCTTGGCTTTATTAAACAGCCTTCGCACCTTTTGTCTGAGAGCTGAGAGTTTACTAGACCACCAGTGGCACGTTTGTTTACTGGTGGTCGCTTTCAGTGGACAAGCACAATGATAGGCGTCCATATGGACTGGTTTATTGCACTTAGTCTGCTCTCCAGTCCAATTGTGGTGGATCTACCATCTGCCTCCCTCACTCTGCTTATGTTTATGTTTAGGGTTTCTTTGTAGATACCCCAATTCGTATTTCTAGGGTTGCGTGTCGGAGGTTTGTCCCCGACTTCTACCCTGAGAGCAAACCGAATGATCCTGTGATCTGACAATGAGGGTTCTTTTGACACCCGCCACTGTGAGATCAGCCTAATCATGTCATCGTTGCTCAGGGTAATGTCCAGGACCTCCCTGCGAACACTAGTCACAAAAGTGGACTCACAGCCTATATTCTCTATGTTTATATTATGACTAATTATAAATTCTAGAAGTGACTCACCCCTCACGTTGCAGTCCGTGCTATGCGCATTGGCATCGCATCCCAAGGTCAGGGGAAGTTTATTGGTTCTGCAACACTCCACCAGATTAAGTATCGATGGGGGGGTGCTGTGGCCGTCTCCCCCGAGAAGTATGCGGATGAGAGGACGAAGTTCGAACCTTCCTTGTCCCTCACCTGTACCGCCACCAGATTTTGTGTTAGAAATTCTGAAATACAGAAAAAGTCTATATCGGCTCTAACGACTACACAAGAGCGGGGTCCCAGATTACCTTGCTTCCTCTCGTGTTGAGGCCTCTTACCTCTCCTTTAACCACGAAAGGCTCTTGGATCAAGAGGATGCCCAGGTTATCCGAGATGAACCTTTTCACGATGACAGCCGAGGCTGCCGATGCGTGATGTAGGTTCACCTGAGCAACTTCTATGCCGGCGCCGGAGCTTATAGTATGGGTTCGATGAGAGACAGGTCCTCGTCCCCGATCTCCTCATCAACCTGCATATCCAGCCCTTCCAGGAGCTCTTGGGTGGATGGCAGCATGCCTTCTTGCTCCTTAGGGAGCTCATTGCTCCTGTTTTCATCCACGGCAGTGGTCACAGCCCTCTCGGCCGGAATGAGGTCGTTGGGGGACTCGTGCCGCTCCCCCGCAACCACAGCGGCAGTCGCCTCCTGCCCTGCTGAGCTGGCTGCGGATGAAGCCGGAGCTGCGGTCATCCCCGTCGCGGGTTTTTTCTCCGTCGTCGGCGTAGCTTTTGGCCTCCATGGCCTCATTACCACCCTGCCGAAGCGGAAGTTTAGCTTGAATCCCTTCTGCCTTATATATTTGTAGGATTCGTCATCTACCGTTATGTTGAGGTTCCACCCTGAACCCACAACACTACTAGATACTACCTTCCACGCCGTGGTTCTTAAGCCCACGTTTTGGTTTTTCACTAAACCAAGCGCGAAGTCGTAATTTTCGTCCGCGCTTCTGGGGAAGAATACCGCCATACTGTGCAGTTGTGGTATATCCTCGCCTCTCTTAACACACAGGGCCGGGCCATTCCAACCCACTAGCCTTGGCGTGGTCTCCGTTAGCCAGGTGGCCGACTTCTCATCCTGGCAGTTTACCAGCAGTATACCGCCCTTGAAAAAGATGCTATTAAAGGCGCCGGTATACTCGTCGCCCACGAACAAGGCTTTTACTAGGCAGTTCTGGAGGGACGTCTGCTGTTCCGACCCTAGGGCCTCCGCCGGGTAGTTGCGGGGCACCACTGCCATCCGAATGCTCTTCACGGCCTCTGAGTACTTCCGGCTTACGGCTCTTGTCGTCTGCTGGTTGGGGTTGGCGCTCTTTCCTCTGGCCTCCTGTGGTTTGTCCTCTCTGATCTTCTTGGACCTAGGTGGCTCCTGAGGAGTTATTTGGCCGCTCTTCCTTTTCTCCGTTCGTGCCTTTTGGGGTGCCGGCCTAATTTCGCTTCGTCCCTCTGACAAGGCTGCTTTGGCTCGGCGCCGCCTCTGATTCCTGCGTCTTGTTGCAGACGAACCGTTGGCACCTGCGCGCTATGCATTTTTAGGAGAGGGGTTGCTCCCCCTGCTCCTACTCAGAGCCCGCTTTTCAGCTGACTCCGGTGTCATGCCGTCCTGAAGGAATCTGAGGTACCACTTGAGAGTGGCCCCACTCATTCCCGCTCTTCGTGGGTCATCGTGACCTCCTGGGCGTCCTGGCTACGGGGTACATGAGATGTTCCCTCGTTGCCGTCTCCTTTTGCGCTCGCTCCTTGATTCCACTTTCGTGAAACCACCCTCCTCTCCGCAGTCGATCCTGCTCGAGGGGGTTGTGGGGGGCGTTCGGTACGGTACGCAGTGGTCGCGATGGACGCACTACGTTGAGTGCCGCTGCAAGAGGGCATGTCGTCGTCGTCACGCGCGTGCTCCTCAAAGAGTGCTCGCAGAAAGCTAAACTTTCGTCTAGCCCCCGGTCCACTCTTGCTCGCGGTGCTTGTGCAGCCGTGCACTGTTGTTGTTGATGCTGCTGCTTCGGTTGTTGTCTTTGTTGCTGTTGTTGAGTTTTGTTTGTTGTTGTTTTTGTTGTTGTTCATCTTCTTCGTACGACCGTTTGGCCCGTGGTGTGGGCCTCCCGGTCTATTCTTATTGAAGGGGAAACTGAAAGGTCCGCCGTGCCAGAGCCCTTTGACGCGGTAAGGCCACCGTTACTTCCCAAGGCGGCCCGGTGTTGGGAAGGCTCCGTTCGAATACAGCCGAATTTACCTCCTGGCTGCAAATCATCCAATGGGATCCAAACGGGAGTCGCATAACACCCTGGATTAGGAGGTGGTAGCTCTTGGTCGCTGCACACATGCAGCCTCTGCCAGCCCCCAGGAGAAATGCTGTGTAGCATCGCCCCTGATGGTTGGGAGATGCCGTACTGTGTTGCAGTTTAAGCCCCTGCACCGCGACAAGGTGCCTACCATTGGCAGAGGCATACTGGCGGCCATACCGGCCAACGAGCTAAAACACTCGTTCAACATGCTTTTGGATCGTGAAAAAAGCTGTATTGAAGGAGAAGGGGACTATTTTGAATAAAATAAATTGGTTTGGCCGAAAAAACCATTTGTTCTGTTTTTTTTCCTGCTTACTTTAGAACGCACGTTGTATATAAAAACAAAATCAAAAAGGATTTAAGAAATGAAAAATTGCATTTATGTAGAGCAGTAATTTTTCTTCAAAGCTATGGGTTTAGTTATGTGAAAAATAATAAGGACAGTGGTATGCAGATAATAAAATTAATGTTTATCTAGAAATGTAGGGGAATCAACGGCAATTAATTGTTCAAATTAATTGAAAACAAAGTAAAAATAAGTTGTTTTGTTGCAAACTCTTGTATTTTAATAAGTTGTCAAAAAACTCTTGCGGTATTTTCGCTAGTTGGCGCTGAAAGCGCGTAGTTCTAGTTTTATTCGTCGCATCGGGTCATGCTAAACCTTTCTGAAAAGCTCATTTCACGCGCTAACACGTGTTTGATTGATTTCGTTTCTTTTAAGTCGTTCGTGAGTCGCAAACATGGAACAAAATAAAGAGAAAATACGGCATATTTTACAGTACTACTACGATAAAGGCAAAAATGCATCTCAAGCCGCCAATAAAATTTGTGCAGTTTATGGACCCGATACAGTTTCCATTTCCACCGCACAACGATGGCTTCTACGTTTTCGTTCCGGTGTAGAGGTGGTCGAAGATGCGCCACGCTCCGGAAGGCCTGTCGTCGAAAATTGCGATAAAATCGCTGAATTGGTCGAAAGAGACCGGCATCATCAAAAATTCATTTCAATTTCAATAAAAAAAAAAATCAATAAAAATACTGCAAGACTTTTTTGACAACCTATTATTTGCATTTGTTCTCAAATTTACGATATTAATATGTGAAAAAAATAAGGACACTTCGTAGTTTACTATAAAAAATACCATATTAAATAAAAAAAGTAACTCGGTTTCCTTCAATTGTGATATCAATTTCTAAGTAGTTAAATATTTTTTTGAAAAACAATATCTGTTTAAAACTTATTGACACCGCTTCGGCATAGATTCAACTAGGTTTAGGCAGACGAAAACCGGAATTGCATTCCATGAATTTTGAATAAGTTAAAATTTTCTCCTAACGACGCTTTCACTGTATTCCACAAATTCTCAATGGATTTAAGATCCGTGGACTGCTGTGGCCACTCTATTATTGACCCTAAACCAATCTTTTGTACACTTTGCCGTGTTTTTAGGGTCGTTCTTCTACATATATATCCACCTAAGTGGCATATTGTCTTCAGCGTTCTATAGCATAAATTCTTGTAGTATTGCCACATAATCCGTTGCCTTCATAGTCCCCTGTATCTTATGCAGTGAGCCCAGACAATTATATGAAAACGATCCCTAAACCATAATGTTCCCGCCAACATGTTTAACGGTCTTTATAGTATACTTAGGGTTATAGGCTGCATTATCGGTCTTTTTACATAATGAATACCTCAATCAGAATTAAATAAGTTGACTTTTGTTTCGTCAAACCCGAAAATCTTACGTCATTGTTATTTAGGCCAAAGAACATGTCCTTCAGCAAACTTAAGCCTTTGTTGTACGGTCTTCAGGCCTTTATAAGTACTTTATGATTAATTAATGGTTCAACATCAATATTCAAATCATATTTTATATGTTCTGACGAAATAAATGGATTTTTCTTAACACAGCACTCTATATTCTTTTGACAAACAATGCTATTTTTGACTTCCTGCCGCGTGTTTCAATCTGGGGAACCCATTTTTGCTTGTTCAACCAGTGATTTGGAAGCATTCAGTAAATTCGCTACTTTTCTGTACAAATTTCATTGTTTCACTAAATATTTAATACGTTCTCGAGTTTTCGGATCGCAGTGCTTATCCTTTGCTTTCTGAGCTAAAAAAAGAAATACCAGGTTTTAATTGATTGATATTAAAACTAAAAATATAACTTTTGTCTTATCTCGGCAAAAACCACGTTCTAGTAATTTTCGTTATTGTTTTTAAATAGCACGCTGTCCTTATTAAATCGCACAACTGCCTGCGGACTTTGTTAAGAACAAAATTGCTTTTTTACCAAATGTGTGCAAATACTTTGCATTTGTCTAATAGAATCTGTTTTTATAAATTAGGAATGATAAAAATTGCCATTAACTGGCGGATGAATTGCTTCAGTTTTATTCTTGTTTAGTTTTTATGCATCCCTGTCCTTATTATTTTTCACGTAACTGTATATAGGATGGAGTCATGTGTAGAAGTTCACACAAGCGAAGAAAGTTCTCTGGTTGCCATTCACTTGGTAGTGGCCAGAAACGATTCTTTTACATACGGCTCAAGCAGCTCACGACTTCCGGTCTTTGACCAAGTATCCCGCCACGTAGAAAACACTACAATGAAAAAGCGTAAAAAATCTTGGATGAGAGACCCCTTTTTTGATGATAACCGTTGCAAACGCACTAAGGATAACGTTTTAAGGACATGCACCTGGAATGTCCGGTCCCTTAATCGGGAAGGTGCCGCTGCCCAGTTCGTTGATTTCCTCGTTAAAGTGAAGGCTGACATCACCGCCGTCCAAGAAATGCGATGGACGGGGCAAGGGCTGATGCGAGTTAGTAGTAGTTTGCATTGTTCTGTGCAATTCAGGAATATTTGTCAGCTGTTGTGCACTCATTTCAAATCATGATTCTTCAACCTTTTCTTATTCAGGTACAACTATCAATATAATTTATATATACTACTGTGATCAAATTGAAAAGTTTTTAATTTATATTTTTATGTTTTTCGATTCGACAATATTTTTTCTGTAATTTCTTAGTACTGTTAGTGATATTTATGCTAAATTTCACGTCAAAATATTCCTTAGTATTTGAGATACTCGTCGTTTTGTGAGGCTCTAAAAATGAATTCTTCGATCTTTGCTATGTTAATGAAATATTGAACAAAGAAGTGCGATAATTCAGCATCTCATACTGCATGGGTTATTCGTGATCACTTCGCCACTTTGCAACTAATATCGTGCTGCAACCACCGTATTTGCCTGATTTACTTTCGTGTAATTTCTGGCTATTCAGCAAATTCACAAGATCACTCCAAGGACACCGTTTTGACTCAATTGAGGATATAAAAGCTAAATCGAAGAAGGCTCTGATGGCCATCATGACGGGGGATTTTTCCAAGTGCTGTGATGACTGGAAAATTCGTTGTCTTAAGTGTATTGCCGCGAGAAGGGATTACTTTGAAGAAGATGAAATGGACAAAATTCACCTTTCAATTTGATCATAGTAGTTTATTCATAGTTAAAAGATTAAATATCGCAGAACCGGCAGTTTACGCAGGAGGATAGGCCCATGTTATGTAAATGCATATTCAGCTTGCAGTGGCTGGTGTAAAATGCGACCAGTAGACTGAGTTTGTCCCTAGGGAGGTTCATTGCAAATTTAAACCTGCTGTGGTTGTACCCCCCCCATTCGCAACTTGGCACGTCGTATGCCATGCATTTGTTGCCAATGCCTTTCTCTGCCTACTCCTTCTTCCTTGCGGAGCAACTCCTTTATTATATGGGGACCCACTCCAGTGAAGGGTTCGGGTCCTACCATGTTGGTGGAAGCTGCGGAGCAGGCGAGCTCGTCAGCCAGTTCCTTACCGGCTATACCTCTGTGACCGGGCACCCAGAAGAGGTGCTCTTGGTTACGTTCCGCTAGGCTATTCAGTCGTTCTCTGCACTCCTGCACCAGTAAGGATGTGATCTCGTAGGAGGAGATCGCTCTTAGTGCCGCTTGTCTATCGCTACGTATGGTTATCCGCTCATTGCGATAGTTGCGTTGGAGGTTTATCTCTATGCATCGACTTATGGCAAAGACCTTTATCTTGAAAATGCTCGGAAAACTTCGCACTGCACTTCTCCGACGTTTTCGAGCCGTCAGTGCACCACTTGATCGTGCTATTCCTCAGCAGCAGCCCGAGAGTGGAATCGTTCCACACATCCTTGCTGCTTCGTGAAGCTAACCTTTTTGATAATGCTGTCCCTCAGGAGAAGGGCTAATGGTATATTGCCACTTCATCTTCTGGGACGAGATTACCTTGCCTCTGTCACACTCATCTGCCGTTATTTGCAGAAAAGTGTGCTTGACTACTTGACCGATCACCAAATGAAGCGGTGTGAGTTCAAACATGACTTCAAGTGCTGCCATCAGACAAGTGCGCATTGCACCCGACATGCAGACACGAGCTGGTCGTTGCAGCTTCGATAGTTGGAGCCCTACCGAAGTCTGCGAGGCTTTTGAGGCCCAGGCCACCGCCCCGTACGTGATTATCGATCGTGCAATCATGGTGTACGACCACTTAACAATCCTTAGCTTGCAGCCCCAGAATTTTCCCAGCATCCGATTCCGCACCATTAATGCTTTTGTCGCCTTGACCAAGGTCAGGTCAACACTGCGTGAGACCAAGATATTTAACAACGTTGGTCATCTCTATCTCTCTGCCCGCAAGTGTAAAGTTCCTGAGGCCGAGACCTCGTGAAC
Organism: Bactrocera tryoni; assembly: GCF_016617805.1. Taxonomy (NCBI): domain Eukaryota; kingdom Metazoa; phylum Arthropoda; class Insecta; order Diptera; family Tephritidae; genus Bactrocera; species Bactrocera tryoni. The sequence continues at coordinate 19,550,574 of NW_024395824.1, read as the reverse complement.
CGGACAATGGTCATCTTGAAGGGGTTGCTGTTCAACTCAACCCCACTACTCCACCCTTTTGTCAGCTTTAAACCTCTTTGTAGCAGGTCGCAGAGAGTGTTCTCAAATTTGCCTCTGGCTATAATTACAATGCCGTCCGTGTACGCTTGGCAGCGGATCCCATTGCCGGCTAGCAGTACTAGAAGGCTGTCCTCGACAAGACTCCATAGCAGGGGGGATAACACGTCCCTTGTGGGCAGTTTCTTGTTGTGCCAAGACTAATCCTTGTATCTCCTACTGTGATTTCAGCAATTTTGGTACGCAGTACGGCCTCTATCAATCAGCGCACCGGTGCTGCCACATTCCTTTTCCCCAGTGCTCTGGCTACACTCCTGTGAGACGTATTCTCAAAAGCACCTTCGATTTCTAGGAAGGCGGAAAGCATCACTTACCCTCTCCAGCGAACTCTCTATCTCAGAGGTTATAATTTAATTCAATATTTAACTTCTGTTAGTTGAGGTCGCCAAGTTATACTATTTCAGACCATGACTAGCCGTGGAAATATAAGGTGAGCTTTTACAATTCCGCATTGTTCTGGTGAGAGCTTCGTGATTCATTGTGCAAATTTTCGAATCGCTTATCAATTCCTACAGCTCGTCCCGCTGTGATCGTTTCACAGCTTCGGATGAGAGATCCCCTGTGAGAGAGGTCATGACGACCTCTGCAAACGTGTTAAGTTACGAGTTAAAGGCATGATCCTGAAATGTTCGCCCTTTGTTTGGGAAGGTGCCGCTGCCCAGCTGGTTGATGTCCTCCTGAGGGTAAAGGCTGACATCACCGCCGGTCAAAAAGTTCGATCGACGGGGCAAGCATTGAGACGAGTAGGTCCATGGGGCTTTATATGACTACCGCACTATATAAAGAAGCGCAAATTCGGTATGGGATTAATCTTGAGAATGGCATCGTCGCCGAGTTCTGACATTCATCCCTATAGATGAACGTCTGGCCACAGTGCGCATCAAAGCGAAGTTCTCCAACATATCGCTGATTTGCGCCCTCGCCTTGACGTAAGAAGAGAACAATGGGACCAAGGCTATCTTCTATGATTTCTAAATCGTGTTGGCGACCTTAACGCCAGGGTGGGCAAAGAAGGTATCTTTGGCCCAATTGTTAGTAAATTCAACCTCCATGATGAAACATACCCAAATGGGCCTGGTTCAGGCCTGGAAAATCCACAACAGACCAGATATTCACTATGCCCCAAATTTAGAAAAAAATGCTAAAAGAGGATTGACACACACCAACTGTTCGTCGATTTCAAAACTGTTCGGACAGCACGAAAAGGAGCTGCCTCTATGCCGCGATGTCTGAATTTGGAATCCCCCGAAAAACTAGTACGGCTGTGTAAACTGACGTTGAACAATACCAAAAGCTCCGCCAGGATCTGGAAGGACCTCACAGGTCGACTTACTATCGTGTGACTTCTTCCATCTACTCCTATAGAAAATAATCCGAGCTGCAGAGCTGAATAGAATCTTCTTTAAAAGTGCAAAGCAAAGATGATATTGATATCATTGGCCTGAACAACCGCGACATTAGCTCTGCTGTTTCCAGACTGGATAGGAAAGAAAAGCGTAAGGGTCTGGTTGTGAACGAGGGCAAGGCAAAATATCTCCTGTCATCAAACAAACAGTCGTCGCACTCGAGGCTTGGCTCTCACATCACTGTTTGTAATATCATCTGACGAATTCGGGGTTAGAATGGTTATGCGAGAGTTAATGAGGTTCCTCTAATTTATAATATGGGTAAGTTATAGAATTGGATTTAGCAAAGAAATAGCAATAATTCTTCAAATTAAGTAAATATTTATTGCAACGGATTTCTCGATAAATCGTCTACATTGTAATTCAATCTTTAGGTCGATCACTGGATTGTTAAATAAAACCTATATTCTTTCTAATTCCAAAAACTAACGCTTTATTTCTCATTAACCGAGCTTATATATCAGTTGTTATTTACACGATAGCACTCTAACTAGAAGCAGCCCTTTTATAAAAGGTGATTCATTTCGAGGTTCCCTACTTTTTTTTAAGAAAAAGCACTTCAGAAACTTAAAATTTAATGGGCATGTTTATAATTATTCGAAAAAACATTATTTGACATTTAGTTTTTGAAGATTATCTCATTTAAATGTAGCTTGTGGCTAAGTCTCAGATGACCCGTTTGAACATTTCGACTGATAACTAGCGAACACGCGTGGTGTGTTACTCCAAAGCTTGAATCGACGAGTGATTCCCAGATAGACTTTAGACTTTACATATCCCCACAGGAAAAAGTCTAACGGTGTGATATCACACGATATTGATCAACCGGCCCAAAACGTGAAGCTATCGGCTAACGGAAGTGTTCTCCCAATAAATCGCTGATTGATGCGATGTGTGGGAAGTGGCGTCGTCATGTTGAAACCAAATGTCTCCAAGAACACATGCACAATTTCAAATATCAAATAGTCGGTTATCATTTCGCGGTAACAGTCCCTATTGACGCTTACGCTCTCACCGGCATCATTTTTGAAGAAATATGCACCGATGATTCCACCGGCCACACCAAAAAGTGTTTTTTTCTTTAGTAAATGGCAGCTATTGAGTCTTTTCAGGTTGCTCTTCATCCCAAATGTGGCAATTTTGCTTGTTTACATACCCATTGAGCCAGAAATGAGCCTCATCGCTGAATGAAATTTGAATTTTAGTAATAAAGTTGTTCAGTCTTTCCGTTATGAAATGATAAACAATACTGAACCAAAATAACATGACAGTTTGACATGAGTCTCGCATGAATTATAAAAAAGGCTATGGAAAAAAGTACCTCTACTTGGATCACCGGTAGTAAATCATTAACAAAATTTCGGCACTCAGCACATTCCGGAAACTACGGATTTGACTGTCTAGTTAATTGTGGCAATTTATCGTTGACTTTATTTTGTTCTAAAGTTCATAAATTCCACTTTTTAAGTACTGTTGGTCAATGACAAGCAGCATAACTCCAAATTCCCATAGAGATGTTTTCTGTCGTTACAACAACCACAGAAGGTTTTAATTGAGTGGGTCTAATGAGACATGCAAAGAGATTATTATTGCTTAAGTATCTAGAACGAAGTTGCGTGTGGTTAAACAGCAGGCGGAGTGGACCGAGATGATGTGTGGCGCCGGATCTGATCAGACTGGTAGTCATGCTGTTTAGTTGAGCTCTTTGGGGCAGTGGAGGTCCTTCGTTGAACTCGTGAGTTGCGAAGTAGGTGCTAATTGCACCTCCATAGAGGCGTTTGTTTGTGCCTTGCCAGCATTAGGCCACATAACTTGTGGTTCATTGTTTACGAGTCTTAAGGTCAGAACAGGCATTAAGATGAATCCATCCATTATATGTATATACCTCACTGAGGAGATTGGAAATTTTCTCCGGGTTCGAGTTGAACACAATATCAGCACGAATCAGAGGTTAAGCAACCCTGATCCAAGGATGGCTAACGTCACTTACTACTTATCGATACAATCTGTGTGAGATAGCCCTTGGCCGAAAAAAATCTGGGTAATTTCCGGTAACGTGGAACCGGCTGCTGTGGCCTCTTTTTTTCTTTCGCTTACAAGAAATAAGTGCACGCTGTTTATAGATTTTAAATTTTTACTTAAGTGATATTCTACTATCAATTTTCAGATAAAAACGTATATTCTATTATTTAACAAATGAATTAGTCATAAATATATTCTTCACTTGCAACATGTTTTAAAGAAGCAGCTTTTAGGTTATAAAAATAATATAACTATCAACCCTACAATATGGAATCTTCTGACTTTATAAGCACCAGCGATATGTCTACTACCAACAATACCGAAAATGAAACAATACAAGATATGTCTGCAGTTCGGGCTCATACGAACATAAACGGTTCAACTTTGGGTAATATGGAAATTCAAATGGACAATTATGATGAAGACCGTAAGTTTGGTTTGAACGCAAAAAGTAAAATTAAATTACACTTCTGAAGAAAAATTGTATTTCAGGTACGAATATTAATAATGCTAATAAGTTTTGTTGGAAACGGCTAAGTAATCCTTCTGGACCTCAGCCACGTCCAAGACATGGACATCGAGCCATCAACATAAAAGAATTAATGGTCGTGTTTGGTGGAGGGAATGAAGGCATTGTAGACGAACTTCATGTTTATAATTCTGGTTTGTGTATATTTTGATAAAGTTGAATTTTTCTTTATAACTAAACTATTTTATTAACCCCATGTTTTAGTTACCAATCAATGGTTTGTACCGGCAATGCGTGGTGAAGTTCCACCAGGTTGTGCCGCATATGGTTTTGTTGTTGTGGGTACTCGTATGTTTGTTTTTGGTGGCATGATTGAATATGGAAAATATTCTAATGAACTTTATGAGTTGCAAGCAACAAAATGGGAATGGCGTAAAATGCAGCCTGAATTGCCGGATAACATGCCAGCTCCATGTCCACGTCTAGGCCACAGTTTCACCATAGTAGGGGATCGTATATTTCTTTTTGGCGGCTTAGCTAACGAATCTGATGATCCTAAAAACAACATACCTAAGTAAGTCATTGTAAATAAATTATTTTGGCTTTAGTAATCTGTTATTTTATTACTTAGGTATCTAAACGATTTATACATTTTGGAAACCCGTGGAGTACACAGTCATAACGGCAAATGGATTATGCCAAAAACATATGGAGAAAGCCCACCTCCACGGGAGTCTCATACTGGCGTAGCATTTACAAGCAAAAAATCCAATAAACTACATTTATTGATTTATGGTGGAATGAGTGGTTGTCGCCTAGGTGATTTGTGGCTCTTGGAAGTTGGTATGTATAATTGTTATTTTGCTACTAATATACAGTGGCGGACGATGTCTACATTCGCCCCTATTTTCATTGATATGAGAGTACAAAAAGTTTTTAGAAACATGTATTACTGAGAAGCGTAGAATTAGAAAGCATCATATTTCTAGCTTTGCTATACTTAAAGAACGCATTTAGCAGAATCAATGCCACGACGTCTTCAAGCAGTTTTAACTGCCAATGGGGACCCAATTAAATACTAAAACATAGTAATAACTAGCATTTTGTAAAGTTTTCGCACAGAACTAATATATTTTTATACCCTGAACAGGGTATATTAAGTTTGTCACGAAGTTTGTAACACCCAGAAGGAATCGTCAGAAACCCTATAAAGTATATATATAAATGATCAGTATGTCGAGCTGAGTCGATTTAGCCATGTCCGTCTGTCTGTCTGTATGTATACGAACTAGTCCCTCAGTTTTTAAGATATCGTTTTGAAATTTTGCCAACGTCATTTTCTCTTCAAGAAGCTGCTCATTTGTCGGAACGGTCGATATCGGAGCACTATAACATATAACTGCCATACAAACTGAACGATCGGAATCAAATGCTTGTATGGAAAACTTTCACTGTTGACAAGATATATTCACGAAATTCGGTATATGTTATTTTCTAAGGCAACAATGTAATCTCCGAAGAAATTGTTCAGATCGGTTAACTATAGAATATAGCTGCCATACAAACTGAACGATCGGAATCAAGTTCTTGGATGGAAAACTTTCACATTTGACAAGATATATTTACGAAATTCGGTATATGTTATTTTCTAAGGCAACAATGTAATCTCCGAAGAAATTGTTCAGATCGGTTAATTATAGCATATAGCTGCCATACAAACTGAACGATCGGAATCAAGTTCTTGGATGGAAAACTTTCACATTTGACAAGATATATTCACGAAATTCGGTATATGTTATTTTCTAAGGCAACAATGTAATCTCCGAAGAAATTGTTCAGATCGGTTAACTATAGCATATAGCTGCCATACAAACTGAACGATCGGAATCAATTTCTTGGATGAAAAACTTTCACATTTGACAAGATATATTTACGAAATTTGGTATATATTATTTTCTAAAGCAACAATATAAACTCCGAAGAAATTGATCAGATCGGTTAACTATAGCATATAGCTTCCATACAAACTGAACCCATAGTTACTAACAGAAATGCACCTGTGAAGGGTATTTAGCTTCGGTGCAACCTAAGTTAACGTTTTTTCTTGTTTTTACTGTGTGTGAACACTTGTCAACACAATTTGCGAGTTTTTCTTCCATAAAGTTGTTATTTTATATTAGGTAGTGGATTTTTTAAGTTTACTGTTATTAGAAAAAAGATTAGAATAAAACTGTATCAACACATTTTTCTAAAATGTTTTTCAAAGAAAATAGGAGTTGTATGTAGACTTTTGTCCACTGTATATTTCTAATGACCTCTTTTGAAATCAATATCCTGGAATTATAAATTAAATGCGTTTAAACTTATCTTAAAAGTTAAAGAGTTTATTTTTTTTGCTAAACTAAAATTAAATTAGTAGTTTTAATTTAGCTCCGTTAAAACAGATATTTAATTTAAAATAACACGTCTTAATATTAATAGTGGATAACTTCAATTTTACAATTAGTGAGGCGGAAGTACATTTCTCAAATATTTAAACGTTATAATTTGCATTGTCAGTATTTTGTTTACAATTTCTAAAGAAATATAAGTCATGGACTTATCATATTTATTTATTTATTTAACAAATTAACGCCAATCGGCAATATACAACAGTTACTTTTATAAGTAAAAGAATAAAGAGAAAAAAAAATATATAATAATATGGGCAATTGTATTACAGTGATCAAATTAATGGTATGGAAGGAGTTTGTTCTTTATATTATTGATGAATGAACTGAGGGAGCCTCCATAGAAATCGATGTTCTGGTGAAGTGAATTTACATGGTTAGCAATCCTGTTGTGAGGTCCGTGGAAGACGTAGTTTTTCTGTGTCTTTGTTGTTTTAAGTTTCCGTGAATGTCTCAGCGAGGATGCCGTAGGAGCAAACTCAAAACTACCAAGAATCTCTGGGGCATCAATTAGGTTGTTAGCAACCTTAAAGTAAAAGACTATGTCAGCAACTTGACGTATAGCTAGGCTGTTGATTTTATAGCGTGAACGAATATCGTCAGTGGAGAGTACCTGCAACCTCAAGGTTGTATGAAAGGATAGAGACTTACAGAATTTATTTTGGACCTTCTCCAATCTGTTGATTGAGACATCAGTGTGAGGAGACCAGACTACAGTGCCGTACTCAAGTATGGGTAGAACCAGTTGGCGATATAGACATATCAATGTGTAGGGATTGCGAAACTCTTTGCCTGTTCTCGTGATTAATCCAAGAACCTTGAAAGCTTGGAGTGTGATGTTGTCTATATGCTTCGAGTAAGTGAGTTTGTTGTCTATGATGATGCCCAGGTCTTTTATGTCGGGAACTTCTTGCAGGTTGTGACCGTTTAGATTATAACTAGTGGCAATATTGCTGTGAGAGCGCGAGTACGAGACTACCGCGCATTTATTTGCGTTAAGGTCAAGTTTGTTTTTAGTACACCAGTCCGAGAGTTTGTCAATGTCATCTTGAAGCAGCTGGACATCAATCTCATTTTTGATGGTTCTGTAGATCTTTAGGTCATCCGCGTAGAGCAGGTATTCTGACAGGAGATTTTTGCCAATATCGTTGACAAAGATGTTGAAAAGCAGAGGTCCTAAGTGGGATCCCTGTGGCACTCCAGATGTAACTTTATATTCCTCAGATAAGTATCCATCAACTCTAACTTGCAGGGATCTGTTTACCAGGTAGGAATATAACCAATCCAAGGCACAGCCGTCGACTCCGTAGACTTGAAGCTTAGAAACAAGAATTCTGTGATTTACACGATCAAAGGCTTTGCTAAAGTCAGTATATATGGAGTGAACTTTGAGACCATCATTCAAAGTGTTGAGTAGGAAATTAGTGTATGAAAAAAGATTGGACGTGGTTGATCTGCCACCTGTGAATCCGTGCTGTCTTGTCGTGATGATATCTTTAAAGGCAGCAGTAAGTTGAGTGAGGACCAGTTTTTCAAATAGTTTTGCCAACGCTGATTGAATGCATATAGGCCTGTAGTTGGAAACATCAGTTCTCTGGCCAATTTTGAAGATTGGACTGACATACGACAGCTTCCATGCGCTAGGGAAGGTGCCAAGCTGCAAAGATCTATTGAATATGTGAGTGATAGGCTCATAGAGCACAGTAGCGCAGTTTCTAAGGAAAACATTAGGTATACCGTCAGGTCCAGCGCCTTTGTTAGGGTTCAGTTTGAGTAATTGATTGAGAACATCTTCGCATTTGATTTCCAGATGAGCGATGTTGGTTTTTGGGCCCTTGATCACTGTATTTTTGTCAATTCGATCATTATTGTTATCGTCAGTGAATGTTGTTTTAAAGTATGATGCAAACAGGTTACTGATTGATTCACCAGTGGTGGCAGATTGATCAAGCCATGACATTTCGGATGGAATGTTCACACTATTGTACTTCTTATCCTTGATGAACTTCCAGAACGCACTTGTGTCAGACTGAACCATGTTCTCTATTTTGTCAACATATTTTCTGTAGCATTCAATACTTAAAGTTTTGCACTCACGCCTTAACATGCTGAAGTGAGCGTAATCTCGTTGATTATTAGAGTTCTTGTATTGTGAGTGAGCCGCATTTTTGAGCTTAATTCTGTTGATAAGCTCAAAAGAGAACCAATTAGGGTAATTACTGACATAATTCTTATGTACAGGCACATATAGGGTGATGCCTTCCTCTAGCTTGTTATAAAACCAAGCAATTGCATTGTCGATAGTGTCTGTTTCATACATTCCTACCCAGTTAACCTGGTGATAAAAAACGTTGAGATTATGATAATCGGCTTTCTTAAAGGAGTATGTAGGTGAACTCGGTGATGTAAGATTAGGTCGAAAATTAAGACTGATAGAGAGAGCCGGATGATATTTGTCCTCTTCAACAAATGATAGGGTTTTATCAACACTAGTTTCAATATTGCTGTAACAGAGATCCAGAAAAGTGTTGTCACAGTTGCTTGTGTGGTTTACTTGAGTGCAATCAAGTAAGGCTAAACCATCTTGGAGAATCCTTTCACAGTCCGCACGGGGGACACTACTAGGCAAATTGAAGTCGCCTACAAATAATAGTTTAGCATTTTTAAATTTATCATTTATAAAAGAGAGCAGAGTGAGTAGATTAGTATAGGAATCAAAGTTTGAGAGAGGTGGCATGTAGACACAGCCAACAATGATATCATGGGGAGCACCTTTTACGTTGACAAAGACGAGCTCTAGGTTATGTTGATCAATTTGTATTAGTTCCGCTTGAAAGTGGCGTTTGACTGCGATGAATACTCCACCACCTCGTTCTAGACCGGACAAAACTGGATCCCTATCGTGCCTAAAAATTGTGTAAGTGCTGTCGATTAGTTCGCCATCGTGAATCGATGGGTGTAGCCATGATTCAGTAATACAAATGAGGTCGATATTACTGACGGCAGACGCTGTGAAAAATTTATTTAGTTTTGTTCGGAGCCCCCGCGTGTTTTGATAGTACATTTGAAGAGCTTCGGGTTTCTTCCTTTTCACTGAGCGGGCGAAAATTTTTGTTAACTATCTGCGGTATGCCATGGATATACTTGATGGTTTTACTTGTGTCACCATTCTTGTTGAGAGTGTTTAATTTAGAGCGTAAATCATTAAGGTGAGTCTGTTGTGCAGGGGTTAGGTCTGGTTTGAATCTAACCTGAGAGCTCTCACTCTGGTTTAGTTTAAAGATTTCTCTGGCATCAGCAACTGACTGGGTCTCTATAAGCAGAGGACGTGTACGGTTAGGTGTCTGACGTCCAAGTCTTCGGATTTTGAATCCAGTTAATTTAGCAGATAATTCATCCGATAATACAGATGAGAGTGATACTTTATCATCTTCCAGTCGGTCGATGCCAGTAGCTTTGGTTGACTCTGAAATTCCAAGAGCGATGACGTTTGACTCACGCTTCTTACGATCATTAATTTCTTTTATGATGTCCTCAGGAGAAGATGGTGATGATGATGAGATTTTGTAGGAGCATAAATTCTTTTCAATAGTTGTGATACGGTCACTCAGACTCGTGCATTTTTTATCGGTGATGGCATGTTGCTTGGCGAGCGCTTTAACTTCTTTTTTTTAACCCGGTGATACTTTCACTAATAGATGATTTAAAGTTTTCAAGATTGTCATTAAATTTTTTGGAAAATTCTTCAAATTGTTTATTTAGGACTTTTTCAAGTCTATCAACGTTGTCATTCTCACTTTCATCCTCCGAGTCATCAGAATGTCTTACACTAACCTCCAAATCATTGCATTCCAGACACCTCCATAAGATACGATTTACGTTGATGTTTGTTGCTATTGCGTCAAATTCAGCATTACTGAGGTTCAGACATCTGGAATGAAACCACTTCTGGCACAGAGAGCATCTCAATCCTTTGGTGTTTTTTCTCACGTTTTCAGAACAGCTACCACATGTGTTGTTTACAATTAGCTTTTTAGGTGGCATGTTGATAATCAGATTGATTAAAAATTGTATGTATACACAACACGATATTTTACTCTATTAATTTAGTCAGTCAGAGTTAATTAATTTACAAAAATTATTTTAATAATAATAAAATATCACGAGCGAAAAAAACCATACTTAACACACACAGAGTTGCCATATATAATATAAGTATTTTGTTTGACATATTGTGTTTTTTAATTTATAGATTCTATGACATGGTCAAAGCCACGAACACGTGGTCCCGCACCGTTACCCAGATCCTTACATAGCGCCACAATGATTTGCAATAAAATGTATGTTTTTGGGGGATGGGTACCTTTACTTATAAATGATTCTAAATCAACAACCGAAAGAGAATGGAAATGCACAAATACTCTCGCAGTTCTCAATTTGGGTAAATTGGTTTACAATTACATTTAATCAGGTTTTTCAAGCAATATCTGCTACAGATTCAATGACTTGGGAAAATGTAACTGTCGACTCGGTTGATGAAGATGTACCACGAGCTAGGGCTGGCCACTGTGCAGTAGGTATTCAAAGCCGTCTGTATGTGTGGTCTGGTCGTGATGGGTATCGTAAAGCATGGAACAACCAGGTTAGGGTGAGCTGAATATTAGATAAACTGTTGTTCATTTAAAAACATAGTACAATTAGTACTAAAATTATTATTATATTCAGCTTATTTGAGCTAACTCGTAATGATTCCATATATGACGTGTAGATTTTGTTTAATTTACTTTTAGGTTTGCTGCAAAGATCTGTGGTATCTTGAGGTCACTAAACCACTTTATGCCGTTAAAGTTGGTTTGGTGCGTGCTTCCACCCATGCATTGGAACTGTGTTGGACCGCTACTACTTTTGCTACAGCCTATGAGTTACAAACACAAAAAATCGAACCTGTAACTATGGCTGCTAAAGTGGTAACACCTTCATATGCTCCTAGTGCTTGTGCTACGACAGTGCCCAGCAGTCAAAATCCCGTTAATGGAATGACAACGTCAATACAACCCTCACCAACAATGTCATCGAACAAGCATCAGAAGATTTATAATACAGCCCTACCCACTGTTACTTTGCAACAATCTACTGTCAAAGTATCTACCAATGCTCTTATACAGCAACAGGCGCAGCCACAAACGCATCAGCCGCAGCAACAACCTCATATGCAGGGTTCAACTATTTACATAGCACAACAAGTTCAGCAATCTCAACAAATCAGTCAAATCAATGCAAAAATTTTAGCTTCGTCTCCGAGCATTGTAGAGAATACTATGCCGACGCCACGCATAATAAATGCGGCAGCACCGGCAATTGTAAATTCCAGCACCCCTGTTAGCGGTAGTGGAGGGGTCATATCAGCAACTTTAGTAAATGTGTCCCAACAACAACCAAGTGTATCAATGATCAATAATAACATAACAACCATATTGCAAAAATACCGACCGAATACGGTTGTATCTCGAACTTCTGCTATAACTGCACCAATTGCCACAGGATCGGCTGCAATATCGTGTACACAGGTGAATGCTGGTACTAATAGTTTACGTGTTGTAAGTGCTGCGTCTACTCCTGTAACAACAACAGCTCAGACGAATACTGTTCGCATTGTGTCAGGAAATGCTGGTCAGACTTTACGTTTAGCTACTACACAAGCTTCAGGAAATACAACTACCATATTGAAAACCGCTCAAAATACGAGCGCTAACATGACTGGACAGGTACAAAACACTGCTATTGCTAATTCAGGAACGTCCATAGGTACTGCTACCACAATTGGTGGCAAACAATATATATTGCAAAAGCCTTTAACATTGGGAACAAATGTACAGTTTCAGTTAGTAAAAACTAGCACAGGCGGAGTAGCCGTGCAAACCCTTCCGAAAATTAATTTGAAAAATACTAACACCGCAGGCGCACCAACTGTAGGTACGCAACAGACAGCAACAGGACAAATAGTGACAGCTTCACAAACAGTAGTTAGCAATGTTGTTTCACAAACACAGCAACAGTTTATTGCTACTGTTGGCGCTGGTACCAATGCAAATTGCATAACATCTATAGCAACTAATGTGTCCACCGGACAGCAAAAACCAATAGTATCTGGTAATCTTGTTAAATTGGTTTCCCCGCATACCGTTAGTGGTGGTAAATTAATTATGAAAAACTCAAATATACTACAAGTGGGGAAGGTATCTTCAAATGTTGCCGGCAAACCAGCATTTGTTATCACTAACAAACAGGGACATCAGTTAACCAATCAACAGATCATAATTGTTACTACTGGTTCAGCTTTACGAACCATATCGACATCAAATGTGGTGTCTCAAGCAGGTGCATGCAACATTGTTTCAATAGTAGGTTCTACATCGACAACAGCTACAGCTGTAGCGCATAGAAATGTGGTAGCTACTCAGAGTGGTGTTAAAATGATACGTGGAGTTACAAGCACAACAGGACGCCCAATTACTCTAACATTGCCTTCAGCGACAACGCAATTGTCTCAGCAACATCTTACGGGTCAACAACATCAGCAAAAAATCAATGTGCAGGCTGCAAATATACATCAAAAAACAATAACATTGGGAGGTAAAGCAGTAACAGTTCAAATGGCTGCAAATCCCAATATAACTGGGCTAACCAAAACTGTTACGATCGTTGGATCAAGCTCAGGGCATACTCAACCTCAGACCATTGTTACAAGCGGTATAGCTGGCAACACAGGAAGCAAATTAGTCGTGTTACCCGCTAACACAACCATAGCTAATAAAGGATTTGTTAATATTTTAAATACAACTGGCGTAAATAATAGCGGAGGAAATACTTTGCAACGTTCGATTACATTAGCATCTAAAAATATAATGGGGACAACAAATTCACAAGTCGGTTTTGCGACACACATCAATAGTAATGGGTCAAATGAACCGACAGTTGCTATAACAGCACTAACAGATTCTAATTACACTGAGGGTGATACTATGGACGATATAATTGAACAATTAGATGGTGCAACAGACGTATTTGGAAAAACCATTGACACTAACTCCGAAGATATTGATTGCGAGGCAGAAACTCTCGAGTTGAATTATAACCAAAACCAAGTAGTAGAAATGTATGAAGATTTTGAAGAAGTCGGCATTACCTCTTTAAATGAAACAAGAGATTCTACAAATATTCGTGTAAGCACGAGAAGGAAACCTGAGTTTGCAATTGAATGCATGCGCGTCCCCAATGCGGTAGTCATCAACTCAGAATCTCCCCACATACAAACAGTATATACACAAAAATGTTTAAGTAAATAAAGGAATAACTTCGGAAAGACCACTTGCATTACAGGTTTGTAAAAATGTGTTTTTGTTAGGTTTATACTGAAATTGTTTATCTGTAATGCTACGTTTATGTGTAAAGCTTGTATTTTCTTGATTTCAAATTCCAAAAAACAGTAGCATCTCCTTTTTTAACACTTTTTTTATTTGCCATTTAGCACTCTTTAGTCCTACTTTTGCTTAGTTCCAAATATACTTATATGGCTATTATAGATCTACTTATATCAGGATATTTGGAAATAAAAAAACACACACTCATTTTTTTTTTTAATAGTAGAATGAAAGAAAATGGAAATAGCTGAAGAACTATAAATTTATCATAAGTTTAAAGACTTACGTGTTGATGCAAAAACGACAAATTTAAAGATTTTATTTTATCAGTGAATTATTTTATTTAGTGAAGGAAAAATATAGCATCATTAAATAGGGTTTTGACTTGACTTGACAGACATTTGGAAAAAAAACTTTTAAAAGTAATAGCTGCTTATGTTTATCCAGTTCCAACCGAACATCATTGCGAGGATCATCATCATTCCTTGAAGATTCATATATGTTTTCGGAATTAAAATGTCATTTGGGAATAACTTTTACTGTAAACTTAACAAATCGAAAAATAACCCGCCCTATTCTTTTTAATCTTACTTGTACTTTAATTCTCGTATCTTCCTGCGTAAAGTATTCTAATAATAAATGAAATATTAAACCGTTGCAACTAGTCTTGACTCCTCAATTTTAGGTTTAAATAAATCCACTTAATTTTAGAGACTTCAATTTTGGTTACTCACAAGTTGTTCTTGTTGTAGCGACAGAGAAAGTCTCAGAAATAATTTGGAGGAAAACTGCCGAGTAGCCAGTCCTTGGCCAGATAAAAATTTGTTTCCGTTCCGATTTCGTAGACCAGATTGTCGTGGGACTGAACTTCAAGTGCACTGCGGTAGCGCGGTTCCGCACAGTTCAGGAAACTGTACATATACTCTTCCATACCATAGTATTTTAATTATATCAAAAAGTTAAAATCGCTAAAGCACCTTTAGAATTATCTGCTCTTTATATTGTGTGTCCCTATTACAATCTACAGCGTGATTTTGCTTCCAATGAAGTCTTGAATCTCGGTGTTATCAATAACGGTTGACCCGTCAGTTGAAATATTATTGTGCTCACATAATCAGATAGACTTGCTTTGCAACCCTGCACTAACATTTTTTCTGACTCATACGTAATGGTGCATTAGTGAAGAATTTTTTTTTGCGTTATAAAACGTTGCAGTAACCCTTTATTTTTGTTTTCTTTAAATTGCTATTATTAATTTTAAGTTTTAAAAATACAACGAAAACTAAATTTGCGTTTTCATTTGTCATTTGAATTCACAATAGTAAAACTAATCTAATATATGCAAAAAAAAACTGATGACAGCTGCTATACCACTTCAATGGTACAAGAATACTCTCTTACCCGAATTCAACTCCATAACTTTTGTTTGCTTGTACTTTCTTTGACAAGAGAGCATTAGCAAGCAAAGAAATGGCGAATCGAAGACAAAAGAAAATATTATATTACCGCATATCCTGGAAAACTTCAGCTTCGTAGAAAAGAAAAAATACCAATTCCGTGTTAATATAATTTTGCCAAAAACTTTTCGAAAAAATACAAATTTGATATTAGAGGAGAATAGTAAAGAATTAGGTTTTGCACAGCGACCTACGGTCTGTTGTACCTTCCCCAATATCACATATGATCACCAAAGTGCAGCATCCTGAACAATTCCAGGAGCCTGCTGGGCTCGACTGAGGATGGAACTTCGGCTTTTATCCTGCTTCTGCGAATTTCTGGGTAATCCAAAATGAGGTGTTCTGGGGTTTCCTGTTCCATGTCGCAGTACCGTCAATTTGCGCAAGAGACTATGCCCATGTTAGACAAGTGCTTCCTGAGCCCACAGTGCTCTGTATAGAGCGCGAAAAGGAGGCGGAAATTTTCTCGGGGGAGGTCGAATATTTATTTAAACCTTACGAGGTTCTGCCTTTCTAGAAGCAGCTTGTCATGCCGCATTCCTGCTGCCAATGCTGTTCTCTCCCCACTGTCTCCTCCGTGCGGAGCTGCTCCTCACTGCAATGCATGGTTCTTACCCATCATCCTGGACGCTGCCATAGTGCGGGCTAGTTCGTCCGCCAGCTCATTGCCGGCTATCTTTTTAATGCCCCTACACCTATATTAGGTGAACTCATTAAAAGCAATTTAACCTCATACGCTGTGATCACCTTTAGTGCCGCTTGACTGTCGTTATGTATGTGTGAGACCTAAGTTGCGGTAGATGTGAAGATTGTGTTCTGCACAATGAATTATAGCCAAGACTTCTGCTCGAAAGATGCTCGGAAAACATCCCAATGGTATCTATAGTTTGGTATGCGGTCCCGCAATGCCTGTTCCAATGCCTTCCGGTGTTTTCGTGTCGTCAGTGTACCACTGGATAGTGCTGCCTCTCAGCAATATATCGAGCGTGGAGTCGTTCCACTCCGCGTTGTGCCGAGAGTAATTCTCTTTGTAACGCCTACCCTTGGAAGAAGGGCCTTCATTTGTTGAGACGACATTATTTTCCCTTCGCTTGAGTTCCAGCATGACTCCCAAGTGCTCCAGTAGGGCAAGTGCGCATTGCCTCTGAAGTGCAGACACAGGCGAGCCTTTACGGCTTCTGTAGTTGAAGGCCTACCAAGGTCTCCGTTGTCTTAGGTGCCCAAGCAAGCTCTGCATAAGTTATAATAGACCTTACGATCTTGGTATACAGCCATGTTATGATACCTGGCTTGCAGCCCCAGGATATCCCCGCTAGGCGTCTGCATATCATGAGTGCCTTAGTGGCTGTAGACAACGTTGGATCCACATGCCTACTCCACCGTAATGTTGAGTCTAACGTGAGCCCAAGAAGTTTGACCTCTTTACACACGGCTAACTCCCTGTCACCGAGTCGCCTCAAGCCCCGAAGAGATCTTCGCTTAGTAAAAGGGATCTAGGTTGCTTTTGCCATCCCTTTGCTAGATTTAAGGCATTTTGAACTTGGTTGCAGAGAGTACTCCATAGTAGAGAGGATAGTACTCCACCCGTGGGCAGCACCTCGTAGTGCCAAGACAAATCTTTCTCTGCCCCTCAGTTGTTTCAGCTAACCTAGTACGCTGTAAAGCCTGTATCCATTTGCATACTGGAGCCTGCGTAAGACGCATTATCCAAAGCACCTTCATCAGCTCTACCAAATCTGGCATACCTTGTTGCAAAAGAGTTCGAAGGATGCCATCCGCCCCTGGTGACGTATAGTTCGAGAAGGAAGCTACTGCCAATTTGATTGAGTCTGCAGTGAATATATTTTTTGCAGTCATCCAAATCCAGGCTTTCTGGCCTACGTGCGTCCCATCCAGTCTTTTACTGAATAATACTGTGTCCGTCTTTCCTCTAGACAAATCCTTGTGTAGCCTGGCTGCCTCAGCGATCGAGGAGACACAGTCACAGAATATCCTGAAACTGTTTGTCTTTGCTGACCTAATCTCCTTGTTGTAGGTTGTTAGGTGTTGCCTATATTCCTCTCAGTTACCCGTGCGCTTGACTTTATTCAAAAGCTTGCGCACTCCCAGTTCGTACTTCTAGGGATACGAATCGGAGGTCGGTCCTTGAATTTCATCCAGGTTATCCGAGTCAAACCTCCTCTCGATGATAGCCGTGGTTGCTGTTGCATGGGTTCACCTGGGCAACTCCTATGCTAAAGGTCACGGAATTGTCTCGATCAGAGATAGGTCCTCGTCCCCATAGTCCTCACCAACCTGTAAAACCCGAAAAGGAACTCCTGAATTGAGGGTATCACTCCTTCCTGCTCGTTGGGAGACTCGTTTCGCTCTCCTTTAATGACAGCTGCAGTCGCAACCTGCTTTCTTCGGAGGAGGTTTGGGGTGGAGCGTTGTTCTCCGACCGCCTGTAGCTGCTTAACCTTAACCTCTTGGAACTTGGCGGTTCCCGAGGCCTTATCTGTCCGTTCTTTGTCTTCGCGATCCGCCTGTGGCGACTTATCGCCCTCGAGATGCCTAAAGTACTTCTTGAGAGTGGCACCACTAATGCCCGCTCTACATGGGTCGTCATAACCATCTGGGCGTCCTACTTCTGCGGCGCGAGGCATTTTTCCTCCCCGTTTCTTCCTCCTTTTGCGGATTCACCTCTTTTGAATTCACCCTACTCTGTGCAGTTGATCTTGCTCGAGGGGGTTGTTACATTCGTGCACGGATCCGCAATCATACGAAAGAAAATTCCGTGATACGTCAATCGTATACGGTGATTAGCATTACGACGTACGATAACAAACCGGTCGTTATTTGTTTTTAATTCAAAATAGTTTTTAAAATCTACATTGCTTTGGATCGTATTTTTTTAGTCGCAGTAGATGTGGAACTATCACAACTGTTGCAAATTTTCAATAAACTAACAAAAGCCAATTAAATATCAAATCGGATCCGACTTTGTTTTTTTTTATTTGAGCTCAGTGATGGAGATGATAAAATAGTGCGGATGTAGCTAAGAGATCGTAGCAATAGCGTAGGTACAACAAAAAAACAAATTATGAAACCTCATTAACAACATTTTCTTTGTAGGTGTATCGTCGAAGCATTAGAATCTTAAAAAGACGGTGGATAGTTTTACGATATGGCAAAAGAGGAAGGTATTACCCCACAAATGTGGGAAGATTTGCTAACGTTTGTGCAGCATAATATAACATCTGCATAAAATTTAAGGGTTCGTCTCAGTGTGAAATTTTCGACAAATCGACATTATCGGATAGTATACACTGTAATAAACATTCTCTTGAATTTTCAAATCGAAATTCTAATTATAATGGTCGTTACAGCGTTTCTTGTAGAAAGGCAACAAAGTGGGTAACATAGCTACTTTTTTGTTCAAACCGTCGCCATTTTGTCAAATTAAAAAAAAAAAAATGTTTTCCTAGCATGATAGCCACTTTCCTTCAGATTAATGATCTTTAAGAAATTTTTGTTTTAGATAAAATTGCGGCCGCAATCCTGGACATCATACAGGACTTTGTTTTTTACGTGTAATTTCAACAACTTTTTTAATTATTATACATCCAATAAATAAACATAAAAACATTATATTCGTCATGAATGTTTTTATTTATAAAAAAAACTGGACCGGTTAAGTAATTTCAACATTAAAAAGAATGCGAGAATCAGTGATGTCACACTGAGACGATCCCTTAAAATAAGTTATAACCCTCAAAATTGCACTTCGGATCACACACAAGAAATCTATACCGGGTTGGCAAAACGCCTAATCGCAATCGGAGAAAAGAAAATACATAAAATAAAGTATTCTTTATTAAATTTACTTTGAAAATGTCTTTAACCTTGTAAATATTTTTTTTCTTAATGTAAACTGAAATAAAAAATTTTGATTTTCATTTATTGGTATCTTGCTTTTGTTCTTTATTATTAAAAATTATAAAAAAATATTCAATTTAAAAAAATTCACTCACATTTTCATAAATTTGTCTATTACGATTGGCATGGAATAGTATATAATCTAGCTGATATTTGCTAAGACGGTTTTTAGTTATTTAGTTTTGAATTGCGTTTCTCTCCATTCAACTCAGTCGAGTGGTAAACTGTACTAGGGGTACAACTACGATGTACTTAGTCAAAATTTAGCTTAAGGGGGGCGGGGGGTAAGGTTTGTTTCGTCGAAAAAAGACCTTTTTTCGTGAATTTTTTTAGAAACAATTATTGCTGTAGGTTTATTTTACTTATTATTATTATATGAAAGGAATAACGGATTTATCATCGTTCTCTGCAGGCACCTCGAAAAAAAGTTTTCGTGCGGTGACCAGCCTACAGCATCACTGGATCATCTGAAACCAAAAACTTAAAGTGCTTTCTTTAGTTTATTAGTTTATCTTTCAATTGACGTCGAGTTTTTTTTTAATTTTTCCATTTTTGGCACCATTTTCCAGCCAAAATTACGATTTTGGACGAAAAAATCGTCCTATTTGTTATTGTAAAATTCTTAGAAATTAAAATTTTTGGAAAAACTCGACGTCATTCGAGAGCTATATATATAAAATATTTGTGCAAAATTTCAAAACGACTGCATCGATCGTTTTTTCTGTAGGCTGGTCACCGACTTTAAAAATGACATATTTGGGAAAATCGATTCAAAGTTTTGTACACTCAGCGCAGGTAGTTACAGATACCGTTATTCAACCTGATGTAACTTCGTTAGTTTTTCTCCGAATGACCTAAAACTTTAATACATTATTCTTAAGATGTTGATGGTTCAGAAAAAAAAAATAAAAAAAAAAATGGAAAAAAAAGTTGTCAAACCTTAACCCCCGCCCCCCCTTAATGAAAATAAAAGTATATACTTAATTCCTTGCTTTGACTCACCCCCAATGTGGAAGTATGTTTGGAACTTTCAGAAAGGGTGTTTTTCTTCAATTTTGGACTTGACTTGAATTTGTGGCGACTCATTTGCCTGCGACGTTAATTCGTTTGTTATATTGTTACAATAGCAAACATTCCCTTAAAAGTTTAAAGAAGCCTTAAATTATTTAATCTTATATTAATAAGCATTTTTCCGTGTATACAGATCCAACTACCGCAGTAAAGAAACGAATTGTTCAGATCCGTTAACTTACAGTATTTGTCCGGAAAGTGATAGAATAGCCAATTTAAAAAAAAAATTTATTGAACCAATCATTAAAATACTTTAAGAACTTTCAAAATAGTCTCCTTCTGCGTCGATGCAGCGGTGCCAGCGCGATTTCCAAACATTGAAGACGTTCGAATAGCCTTGAGAGCCGATTTGCATGCTGCTTGGATCCTCTCTGCCGGCGTGTGTCACTCGGAATATTGCCTCTTTGTCTCGGGATCATACTCAAAGATCTATGACTCATCACCTGTGATTACGTTATTCACAAATTGGGGGTCACTTTAACTTCTTCCTCTTTCTTAATTGGCGTAAACACCGCTTACGCGATTATAGCCGAGTTAACAACAGCACGCCAATCGTTTCTTCTTTTCGCTACATGGCGCCAATTGGATATTCCAAGCGAAGTCAGGTCTTTCTCCACTTGGTTCTTCCAACGGAGTGGAGGTCTTCCTCTTCCTCTACTTCCCCCGGCGGGTACTGCGTCGAATACTTTCAAAGCTGGAGTCTTTTCGTCCATTCGGACAACATGTCCTAGCCAGCACAGCCGCTATCTTTTAATTCGCTATGTCAATGTCGTCATATATCTCATAGAGCTCATCGTTCCATCGAATGCGATATTCGCCGTGGCCAACGTGCAAAGGACCATAAATCTTTCGCAGAACTTTTCTCTCGTAAATTCGCAACGTCGACTCATCAGTTGTTGTCATCGTCCAGGCCTCTGCACCATATAGCAGGACGGGAATTATGAGTTACTTATAGAGTTTGATTTTTGTTCGTCGAGAGAGGACTTTGCTACTCAATTGCCTACTCAGTTCGAAGTAGCACCTGTTGGCAAGAGTTATCCTGCCAATCCTCTACGCTGGTTCCAAGATAGACGAAATTATCTACAACTTCAAAGTTATGACTGTCAACAGTGACGTGAGAGCCAAGTCGCGAATGTGACGACTGTTTGTTTGATGACAGGAGATATTTCGTTTTGCCCTCGTTCACTGTCAGACCCATTTTCTGTGCTTCCTTGTCCAGCCTAGAGAAAGCAGAACTATCGGCGCGGGTGTTGAGGCCGAAGATATCAATGTCATCGGCATACCCCAGCAGCTGTACACTTTTATAAAAGATTGTACCTGCTCGATTAAGTGCGTGTCGATTCTCCTTTCACGGGTCTTTTGCAATAATAGGCGCTTGGTAAATATCTGGTCGGTTGTTGATTTTCCAGGTCTAAAGCCACACGAATAAGGTCCAATCAGCTTTTTGACGGTGGGCTTTAATCTTTCACATAATACGCTCTATAGAACCTCATATACGATGTTTAGGAGACTTATCCCACGGTATCACTTTTTGTGGATTGGGCAGAGCATACTTAAATTCCAATCGTTGGGCATGCTTTCGTCCTATTATATTTTTCAAAGAAGCTGATGCATGCTCCTTATCAGTTCTTCGCCGCCGTGTTTGAATAGCTCGGCCGGCAATCCATCGGCCCCCGCCGCTTTGTTGTTCTTCAGATGGGTAATTGCTATTCGAACTTCTTCATGGTCGGGCAATGGAACGTCTGCTCCATCGTCATCGATTGGGGAATCGGGTTCGCCTTATCCTGGCGTTGTGCGTTCACTGCCATTCAGCAGGTAGGAGAAGTGTTCCCTCCATAATTTAAGTATGCTCCGGTTTTGAAACCTTCAGTTAGCCGCCGCATCTTTTCGTACAATTTTCGAGCATTACCCCTGTCGGCCAGCTTATCAAGCTCCTCGTACTTACGCATTTCGGCCTCTTTCTTTTTCTGTCTGCAAATCCGTCTCGCTTCCCTCTTCAACTTTCAGTATCTATCCCATCCCGCACGTGTTGTGGTCGATCGTAACGTTGCGAGGTAGGCAGCCTGTTTTGTCTCCGCTGCAGCGCGGCACTCATCGTACAAGCTGTTCTTTTGCATTTTCCGAAAACCAATGGTTTCGGTTGCAGCTGTACGTAAGGAGTTAGAAATGCCGTCCCACAGTTCCTTTATACCGAGTTGTTGACGAGTGCTCTCATAGAGCAGGAGTGCAAGCCGAGTCGAAAATCGTTCGGTTATCTGTTGTGATTGCAGCTTCTCAACGTCGAACCTTCCTTGTGTTTGTTGACGTACGTTTTTTGCTGCACAGAGGCGGGTGCGAATCTTGGCTGCAACAAGATAGTGGTCTGAGTCGATGTTAGGACCTCGGAGCGCACGCACATCCAAAACGCTGGAGACTTGTCTTCCGTCTATCACAACATGATCGATCTGGTTGGTGGTTTTTCGATTCGGAGACAGCCAGGTGGCTTGGTGAATCTTCTTATGCTGGAATCTAGTACCACAGATAACCATATTTCGGGCCCCGGCGAGTCAATCAGCCTCAACCCATTTGGGGTTGTTTCCTCCTGGAGGCTGAATTTACCGACCGTCGTGCCAAAGATACTTTCTTTGCCCACCCTGGCGTTAAAGGCGCCAAGCACGATTTTGACATCGTGGCGGGGGCAGCCCTCATAAGTGCGCTCCAAGCACTCATAAAAGGCGTCTTTGGTCACATTGTCCTTCTCTTCCGTCAGGGCGTGGGCGCAGATCAGCGATATGTTGAAGAACCTCGCTTTGATGCGGATTGTGGCTAGACGTTCATTCACCGCAGTGAATGATAGTACTCGGCGACGGAGTCTCTCTCCCACCACGAATCCCACAACAAACTTGTACTGTACTGTAGTAAATGTCACAAGGACCTACTCCTCTCAGTCCTTGTTCCGTCTATTGCATTTCTTGGACGGCGGTGATGTCAGCCTTCACTCTAACGAGGACATCAACCAGCTGGGCAGCGGCACCTTCCCAATTAAGAGACCGGACATTCCAGGTTCGTGCCCTCAATTCGTAGTGCTTATTTCGTTTGTCGTGGGGGGTCACTCATCCGCGGCTTGTTGTTTCCTTTCATTGGGGGTGCTTTTACGTGGCGCGTCCAAACCCAGCGCACAACCCTATGTAGGGGATGTTTCGCCTTCTCACTTTAGCTCGCCTTCAAACGGATGTTCTTAGGCTACCCAGAGGATACTTGGTCAAAGACCGGAAGTCGTGAGCTACTTGAGCCATATGTAAAAGAATCGTTTCTGGCCACTCTCAAGTGAATGGCGATCAGAGAACTTTCCTCACTTGCCTGAACTTCTACACATGATCCCATCCTCCTGGTCACTTTAATACATGTTAAAATTTTCTTCGCCGCAATTTCTGGTTGCCAGTGAGTAAAGCACTTTTGGGACCATCTTCGCGCACACCTTGCGCATGTTCAAGTGCTCCGTAACAATGTCATGAGCCACAGATTATGATAAGTTTAACATCTGGGCAGTTAAACGAATATGAATCGACGGTCTGAATTCAAAACTTTGCGCACACGAGTCACATTGTCGGTTTTTGTCAAAGTCTCCCGGCGCGGTCTTCATCTGCAACCTCTTACCGGCCCTTCAAAAAGGCCTGGTGCCACCGAAACACACCACTTCTTGCCAAAGCAACATCTGGACAAGACTGCTTTATCATATCAAA
This sequence comes from Bactrocera tryoni, assembly GCF_016617805.1. Taxonomy (NCBI): domain Eukaryota; kingdom Metazoa; phylum Arthropoda; class Insecta; order Diptera; family Tephritidae; genus Bactrocera; species Bactrocera tryoni. Next base: position 19,526,521 of record NW_024395824.1, on the reverse strand, counting down.
CGTCTCTGTCGCAGATTTACCGAGTTTCACACAGAATTTAATCGCATATCTTTGAAACACGTCGCGAGAATATGTTTGTCCTGACACTCCAGGTGGTTGGAGACATCTGACCAGCTGCTCGTTCGTTAGCTAGGAACGCCCTCTACCGCGCGCACGCTCTAAAGTACAGTCACGTCGGAAGAAAACCACCCCTATTACTTTCCGGACACACTCTGTGTGTCACCCCAAAGTATTTTCATAAAAATACTTTTCTATTGGAGCTTTCTCGAAGTATGCAAGTGAAAACATACAAAAGTATATTCTTGTGGAAAATAAATAATTAATAAATAATAATATGCATCATGACTTAAGCTAGTCTAAAATCAAATAGTCCGATGTGCACGAAAGCAGAAGAAGACCTTGTCAAAGTTATAAAAGATGGATCAAATACGATATTATAGTAACTAATGCTGACTATTACTATTGCTGGGCCCGCCAACATTATTGCCGTAGGCACGCACATCTTTCATTTCAAAAAAGCCTTTTCTATTGGTTCCACGTGTTTCTGAAAATATACATTTATACATTCAGAAATCATCACATTCCTATGAAAAGTCGAGTTTTCGTAAAGTTATAACGTTTTCACTGCTGAGAAAATTCTGTGGTGAATCGGAACTCCTATATTAAGTACCAGTACCCATATAGCATATAGCAGACTGGAAGTTATTTTAGTAATTAATTTTTTTTTATTTGCAAGTGAAATCATTTTAATTGCAGAAGAAGAGGAAGCATATCTTAACATACAAAACATACATCAAACATTAAGCTCCTGCAGTCGTACCCCATCATATAAAATCGTATCTCGTTTTCTAGAGACTTAATGTAAGAAGTCGACTGTAAATTTCGGTCGACTTCTATGTTACCGACATCGATCCGAATTTTTTCCGCGCTAGGGCTATTTTCGGCGGTCTAAATCTGTTAATATCAGTAAGTAAGTTATGTTTGACATCTTTGGTCACCATCCTTTAGCAGGTCAATTTGTTAGGGTTAAGGAACATAACGAACTTCTCTGCAGGCAATTTTTACTAAGAAGGTTTTGCAGAAATCATTCTTCATTTAATTTCAAACATGAACAAAACGCCATTCACAGTAGATCTGTTAACACTTTCACTGCCTCCCTTTCAGGGAATGGAGTCTTTGTTGTTATACTACCACGCATTTCAAAAGAGGAGTACTTCTTTTTGGATACTGTAGCAGGTAAAGCTCTTACTTATCCACAATAGACCTCGAAATACTAAACCTATGAGTGCCCGAATGACTCTTTGCAAGCCCTATGAAATGAACTCAAATAAAATCTTTATCTTAAGGTCTGACCTCGATGACAATTAACTCGCGTCTTGTCACTCAAAACAGGGTCTGGAGAGCCGCTAGAGCAACTAAAAGAAGTCGACAACAAAATTTAAACTCACCCCTGAACTTGTTTGTAGATTTAAACTTAATTTAATAATAGGTCTTGTGCAAAATACTAAAAAGCATTTTTTCTTTTTTTTTTGCAGATAACATTGAATTTAATGTTATACTAACATGAATATGCGTCATCATACCCAGCTATATATAACTTAACTCAGCTATTAATGCAATATAAACAGGGCTGGGTCAACTTACCGTGCGTAAATAGATACATATGTAAATTACGGATAATGTTTCAAATGCACACGTTAAGATAGTTTATAAAAATGCTTTTACTACTATTAATTTTCAGATTAGACTCTTTGATTCATAATAACAGTTTATTTGCATTTACAATTTTAATCTTTAATTGGAATTAAATTCCCATAATTATCTTTACAACTTTATTTAATAAAAAGATGCAAGACATTTATAATATGTTTATTTATATTTAATTTGAATGAAAATGACAAAATTACCATAAAGCTTCATTCCTGGTTTAAAGATATTCAGCAATAAGCCGAAATTTTTATTTGTAGTTAAGATTTTGAAATTTAACATATACATACATATATAATAACAATGTGGAAAAAATGTTGAACTCGGAAGTGTTTGGAATTATAGATAACTATTTTATGTAGTAATGCAATTATTTTTTTTACTTTGTGTTGAAAGTGTGTTTATTAAAAAAATAAATATCAAAATTTACACATTTATGGATATATTTACTATTGTACATTTATACAAAATAAACGGAGTAATATTTCCATTACGGAGAAAGATTATTTTAATATATTAACTGGAACACAGTAAAATAGTACATTCCCCAGCAACCAGCACTTGCAATTAAAGTATTATAAAATGCATATTAAAAGTTAAATTCGGCAGACATCATAGGAACTTTGTAGAAAGTTTTCGAACGAATTTTTTTGCAACTCTTAGATTAGAGGTCTTATCAGGTTACTAACTCCACTGCTTTTTTTTATTTAAATTAACTCGATATCAATCTGACGAAAAGATTCCGTTGACTGATTGGCTTTTTGGTAGAACAATAGTGAAGTTTATTTCCGAAAAATATTAATATATATATAGATGTCTTATCTTATATATAGATATATATATATATCAGGGGCGAACGCAGGGGGGGGGG